>NC_079152.1:95765943-96070602 GCF_947563725.1 Argiope bruennichi | reverse complement strand
TCTGGAGATTTTGGAGGCCAAGGCAATAACTGGAACTCTTTCTCATGCTCCTCGAACCGTGCACATACAATTTTGGGCACATAGCATTTAGCATTATCTTTAGCATTAGCACATTAGCATTATCTTACTGAAACATGCCATCTTTCAAAAGATGTACATTTGCCATGTAAGGAGATCCCTGATACGTGGTCATTTTTGCCCCCGAAATTTGTGTCATCATGTAAAAAGTAAACTGTTCTTGGTTCACATACACGATGGATGTTTAGTGAAATAGGATTCATGTCTGAAACCTTTCTGTTCTGGGACTATTAATCCATTATTCTCCTTTAAATAAAAAAATTATGTTTAGAAGGTAGAATAATAATAATAATATAGCTGTTGGAGGTATTTTTAGCAATTTTTTTAATATTATAAATAAAGGATAAAAATCAGAATTACTCTAAAAAGAATTAATGATGAAATATGACCTCTTTGCTCTAGTGACTTATTAGGTCGAATCACTTTGATGGATTTAAGCAATTTAATAAAAAAAATCAAAAAGAAGAAAAAGTGTTGTTGGGGTCGAATTATTTTTAAATTCTTCCAGTTATTTAGAGTGAAACTTTTATTGTTATAAGTAATTTTAATTTTTATTAGCATATTAACTAGTTTTCTTCTGTAAATTTTGTTTGAAAAATTTAATCTGCAAAAATTTAACTCATTTGCACTGGTTGAATTTTTTTTAAATTCTTCCAGTTATTTAGCGCAAAATTGTTATAGTTATAATTAATTTAATTTAACATATTAATTATTAAGTTTTTGTAAATTTATTTATAAGATTTAATCAGTATAAATTTAATTCATTTACTTTCATTTTTTTTAACGAGCACATTTTAAAATTTTTCCATACAACCAAATTCAATGTTTTAATCAGAGCAGCTGGAATCGAATGTTATTACTGTAGGATAATTTGAATTAGTTTAAGTTCATTTTGATGGACAATCTTCTAATGAATCAAAATTCTTTAAAGTCTATCCTTTTGATAAAAAATAAAATAATAAATTTTTATTTAAAGTTGAGCAGTTAAATCACTGTGGAATGTTTTTCGTTTACAGGAAATATGTTTGTAAATAAATTGAAATTTCAAAATAAACGAATATACTTAAAGGAGCTTTTATTTTCTACGGAACAAACAAATGAAATTTGTGAAAAATGGTGTGCTTACTTTAATCTTAGCATTTTTGATTGTAATTCAAATCGCACTAGAATTGCTAGTGTCAACACTTTCTAGTATTGAGTCGATATGAGAGGGCAAATGAAATTCGCGAAAAGGCAATTCCTGAAAATTAGATTAAAACAATTAGAATCGCGAATCAGTTCTACTTAGTAAATTGTTGTCAAAACAAGCGAATTTCAATTAAGTGAGTCAAACAGTAATGAAAGCAAACATATTTCAAATAAGACTATCAAAAAGCAGTAAAAGCAAGCATATTTAAGACGTCTTTTTAAAATTTAATTACTGAAATTTACTAATAAACAGAGTGTATCTAAAAAATAAAAACTGGTGGAATGAATGTTATTAAACAATATGTATATTAATCCTTTCTTCCTAACATATGTGTAACATCAAACTTGAACATATATGTAGTACGCATTCTGCCGGCGTCCTGGCATAAGAGTAGCACCTCTTCCCCGTGATCTGGCCGTCCTGGATTCGAGTCCCAGTTCGGGCATGGTTGTTCTTCATCTGTTCTGCCTGTGAGATGTGCCCTCCCCCATGTGAAAAGGGGTTTTGCAAGCGAATGAGTTATGCGTGAGTAACAAAATAGTATTCTTGGCCCTAATTGGCGCTTCTAAAACAAGAGACGTTCCCTATCGGCTTAAATCGCTGACTTCGAAGCAGCGGGGCTGTCCATGGCAAGTGCCATCAGAAACAACAACAGTACTCATTTTAAATGCGGATAGAGTTTCTACTATTTAACCTGTTAACGCTTGAGGTCTTCTTTAAAGCTCAGTTGCATTTAAGTTTTGTGGCTCAGTCGAATGTGCAAACTCACGGTCCGCCTGCCTACCCGAGTTGCGTGTAAGACAATAAATGACGAACTGGGGAAGAGAATCATCCCCAACAGCCAGAAAGCACTCCGGATTAGCCCAGAATAGGGACAGATTTATTTAAAACCAAGAAACTTTTACAAGCATTGCTCTTGAAACATGGACAGTATTTTATTACAAGGATAGAAGGCATAAAAAATAAAATTGTATGTACATGACTCTACTCATAAATGGGGAGACGGAAGGCAACATGCAATATAATTAAAAGCAAACATGCAAATAAAAATAATTTAATGGACACAAAAAGAAAATATATAAAAAATAACATGCTTCCAAGCTCCTTTGACTGTAGTGGACTATGGAGGATGGAGTCACGCATACCGCGCTCACCGCGACTAACTGCGAAACTTTATATAATATAATAATTGTTGTACTTAAGTTAATTTTAGGTTGTAATTACTTTATTTTATTTTGTGCAATATTAATCTTTAGTTTTTCAGCTATGGACTATTACAAGATAAAGAGAAGAAGTTATTGGCAGGAAAATCTATTGTAACGGAACACAAGTTTGAGTGTTGAGTTTTCTGGTGTTTAATATGGTTTTAATATATATTTGTAAGAAAACCCTAACATCATCTTATCACTCACCTCACACCCATCATTAAACCCCTTAGGTTTAAGTTTTTTAATGTATTTGAATTAATTTCTTCCCTTTTATTTTAACAGGTTGTGCGAGGCGGGGAGCGGTCGGGGGCCCCCAGGAGAAGACTGGAGGCGGGCAGTAGCAGGGTGGTATTTTTTATTTATTATTAACTTATTAATTATTATTTATTTTATTAATTCAATTATTATTGAATTTCAACACAATAATCCAATCCCCGGTAGGTCAGCTGGAGCCCACCGGGTTATTTTTTAAAAAGATTTTTTGTCCTGTGTTCCGATTTGGTTGATTCTAAATCCAAGCTATTAAATTATTAGTATATATTGCCCGTGAAAAACCCAAGTTCTATGAGTGTCACGGAGTCGCTCCACAACACAGCCAAAGTCCCATGCAATAAAACATAAAATAGGTGATAAAATTAAATGAAAAGTCTAATTAAGTTAAAATCTCTTGGTAGAAATTAGGACAAGACACACAGACAGACACAAGACGTCACAGATAAATAAGAACTATATACATTTTACACAAATCAAACAATTGAAAACACACATTAAAATCAAACACATACGATCATAATCGGGTAAGAGACTAAAATCGGCCAAATTCATGTCAAAATAGAGTTTGTCACAAATTGGGTAAAAAACACTGAAATGGCACGTAAAAGATGGTAAAATGTCATAAGTTGGGTAAAATTCAAGTCAAAATAAAGTTTGTCACAAATTGGGTAGAAGATACTGAAGTGGTACGTAAAAGATGGTAAAATGTCATAAGTTGGGTAAAAATTTCCAAAGTTAAAATCACATTAGATTAAAATTTTGTAGGGTAAAAAAAATTTAAATTAAAATTGTTTGGTTTAAAATACTGAGGAATGTGTCGTATTTGGGGGGGTGGGACAAAGGGAGGAGTTGGGAAAGATGATAGTATTTAAACGAGCGAAAGTGTGGAAGTTTCAAAACCAAGCAGCCATTTTAATAAAATTGTATTGTTGATTATAGACATAGGATAACCTCATAACAGTGGAGAGCGGCGTGTAGTAGTAAAAATGAAGTCAACATTTATAAAAACCCATTAAATATATGTTCAACATTGTAGAAAGATAGTAAAAACATTCATTTATAAAAAGATGATGGTGAAGTATCATATGATAAAATTTACAAAAATGAAATTTTTGTGATTTTGATGGTTTAGTCGAATGTATTTCAGTGTTTATTTTTTTTTCTTTTATCTAAGAAATTAATATATACACTTAAACTTAAAAAAAAAAAATGTCAATTGGACATCTGCCCGTTAGCAAGATTTTGAAATTAAGTCGTTGCCGTTTTTAATTTATTTGTTTTCCACTTTGCATTATTTTTAAGATAATTCAATCAATTTTAAAGTCTATTCTTTATATTTTAAACAAATGTTTAATACATATCTATAAGAAAGATTTTTAAAAATGACTTTTTATTAATTTTTCAAAAAAAAAAAGATTTGTTTATTACCATTTAATAAAATATTTTGAAATGAGTTCAGCATTAACAAGCTAAAGTGAATGCTCTTAAATTGCGAGGAATATGTCAACTGAAAATTACGTGCTAATGCATACAATATATTATATATCGTTTATTGAATTATTTCTTCTGTTTAAGTCATTTAGGAAAATTACGAAAATGAAGCCCTGCGATATTTTTTTATTCGCTATTTTTTGATTTAAATCTCTTCGGAGGTACTTGAATGCACTATTAGATATTTTTGAAGACAGATATACTGGGTGATCCAAAAAGAATTGATGGATTTTGAAAATCAATAAAAGAAGAAAAAGACAAAATGCCATAGAAATATATCGCTTCCATCTTATGCTCGAAAAAGTAGAGAATTATATCCCACCAAATTACAAATTTAGTTAACATTGCTTCCAACAGGTGACGCTGCAAGCAATCTACCACCGGTATAGTTAAAACGAAGTACTTCAGATCATCTCTTATAACACTCCCTCTCGTAAAATTAATTTCTTCCTTCCTTTTTAACAGAAATTTCACAGTTTACGTTAACGCCACACTCTCCAAATTTCGTTCCATAAAAGCCAAATTCCAAACCAAATTCTAAGATGACACAGCTATACTGACCAAAAACAGAAACATAAAATCCATCTCTCACGCTTTAAGCAAACATATTCAAGAACTGGAATACTGGTTATTGAAGAGGAAAATCGCAATAAATACCTCAAAAACAGTAACAGCTCTTTTCACAAGGAAATGGAAAACTACCCAAAACCTGATTAAAATTTATAAAGTTGAAATCCCATAATCTCAGGAGGCTAAATACCTCGGTGTAATATTAGACAAAACTTTAACTTGGAATCCACATCTTAACTATGTTAAACAAAAATTCAGAGATAACACCCGTAAACCATATCCCTTAACTGCTAGGAATTCAGAAATGACTAGGGAAAATAAGTTGCTTGTTTATACAGCCATGCTAAGACCTGTCCTAACGTATGCTTGCCCAGTTTGGGCAGACGCAGCAAAATCCAACATAAATATCATATACAGGTGCCAAAATATAATCCTTAGACAAATAACAAAAGCGAGATGGTTCGTGAGAAACGCGATATAAGACGAGCCCTTAATATCCCCTCAATAAAATATTTCATTAAAAGCATTGCAATTTTTTTTCATGACCTAATCCAATAAAAGATATAATTGATATATTGATAAGGAAGCGATAAAAGGGATAGAAATTTATCAACCAAACCCAAATAGCAAAAGACTCAGATTAATCCTTCTCTAATGTAACCAAATTTTACCGAATATTAAAAACTTTTCATTCCGGCCCCATTAATATTAAATTAAAAAATCAATCATAAAATTCCCCATATCTATCAAAGTAGCTGAATCAAAGTTCGTCATGAACCATACCGCAATCTTCCATTGGTAAAAAAAAATACCATTGCCCCAATCTCAGCACACCTCCCCATACCAAGGTGAGAAGCATCTCTGAGGAGAAACGTCACCAGTCCAGAAGCCACGTCCCTCCACTAGAAGAACCACCCGGATGGACCAAACACACTAACTGCTCAAGACTACATATACCCCAACATCTGACAAAGTTTTCCATTCAAGCCCCAGACTTCATCCATTCCAGCGAATTTACCAACCCAGTACTTTCCATCATTGACAGTGGTTAACAGCACTTTGCGCTGTAGATAGATACCACAGTATCTTTCGTCTGCTAGATCGCCGTTCCATACTTCGTCGTCAAGTTGATAGCGTATGTTGTGAATTTTAAGTTCGTTATACCAAACTGTTTTTTTCCCGGGAACACAGGATACTTCTTGTTTTGAAGTTCCATAACCTGGAGTACAGTTTTGTTCAAACGAGGCACAGTTTTCAAAGAAAATTTTATATGAGGAAAGAACCGTCAAATGATGTGATAAAGACTCTATTTCAAAAATTTGAAAGACCGGAGAACGGGAATTATGAATGTGTGCCATCCATGCGTGTCCGAATTTCAGAGCCGAATGCTGAACCCGTACATCAGACAGCGACCCCGAATTGCCATTCTTCGTGTTCCATCTCGTTCTGGACTCCAAAAAAATGACCATGCAGTGCTTCATGCGCAAAAACCCTGAAATGTTCCGCATAAGATCCAGACTCGCCAATCGGAATCAATCATTGAGTCCGAATGTCATTAATATATGCTATAATTTCGCGAACACTACGCTGCAATTTGAGGATGAGAGTGAACTCAATGTCGGCTCTCAGATGAAGCGTATGTTCATCTCGATGGTTATGGCAACAAGGAGGACTCATGAAATTGGGGCGAAAGTAAATTTTCATGTTGCTGAATCTTTATATTCCCCCAAAATAATGTCTTGGGCAGTGGTATTCCCCAAAGGAATAATCGGCCCATTTTATTCAACAGCAACCTATAAATGCTGCACAATATCTTGGGATTCTGGAAAAAATTGTGGAGATTCATATGAATTTGGAGGACCTCTCGAGCATCTCTTGGTTCGTGCAAGATGGTTCTCCTACACATCCTCCTGCTTTATTTGATTTCTCCAGCGAATATTTCAATGATTGTGTAATTGGGATTGGATTACGACATGAAATACAGGAAGTGGCATGGGATAGACTTATTGTTTCGCCTAACTTGACGCCATGTGACTTTTTTTTATTTGGGAGTATTTGAAAGCCCTGGCATATGGCGAAACTCCACAAACAATTGCGGAAATGAAACATCAAATCTGTACTGCATGTGAGGCTATTTCAATTGACATGCTTACACGTATGTTTCGAAATTTTTACTTCAGACTACGTCATGTTGTTGTTATAAATGTGGATCACATTGAATACATCTTTGTTTAATTTTTTACAATAGTTTTTGCAATATTTTTCACACCAGTTTTCATTTTTTTCTATTTTGCAGAGCCATCTGTCTGTAACAATTTTAATTTAATTCGCAATTTGGTGATATAAAATTCCCTACATTCCCCAGCGTCAGGTCTCAATATATCAGGTATCTATCGCATCCCATCTTTTTATTATTATTATTATTATTGATTTTCAAATTAATCGGTCATTTTCGAGACACCCAGTATATATTTTTGGGTTTTATGTGAAGTCGCTTTTATTTTAGGTATTGAGCTTTTTTTATTTGAGACCTTGTAGAAATATAGAACCATTTCTTCTCGACTTTTTGGGGCATTAAAGAAATATTGTGCTGACAGAAGGGGAGAGAATATGGTGTGTAAGTTATACTTCCTTCCAGTTACAAACTAAATTCAAATTTTAATATCGAACTACAATTTTAATACCCATATAATATGTCAAATCTTTTACCCAGTTAATTTTAATTACTATCTTCATATTTGCATAGATACACAGAGTTGAAACCGGTTTGACGAAATTGGTTCAAATTTTGATATAGGTCTTAAATTCGAGGGATAAAATCATTTATTATATTTCATTCGTATATGCATTTTCTTTAATCATGTTTACAAACGGGCAAATTGAATTTCTAAAATGGATTTTCGAATTCAGTGAAGTACAAAACTGATTTATTCAAAACTCGAGCTTATATTTTTTTTGACAACTTTATTTTATTTCAAAATATTTTATACGCATTCAAGTAAAAAAAAGAGGATTACACATATGAAAGCTGATAAATTGAATCTATGATGTCATGTCTATATGAAATTTCTTCTCATATTTTTGCAGTATTCTTTTTTCCAATTGATAAAACCGATGCTGCTAAAAAAAATGGTATTATTTTCAGTATAAAAAAATATTTTAATCCCCAATATTGCAAACAAAATCCTGATACATCTCAAATTTCATTTTTAATTAAAATAAGAATATTCATTTCATTAATTAGTTTTAAACTCTCGTAGTTGATTTTTTTTTTTTTTTTGAAAATTATAGATTATACCAAACGATTTTTAAAAACTGCCAAGAGCTGTTTTTTTTTTGTAGATCGTTAATAGTTTTAATGAAAAATATAAAATTTAATGAAACATCAGGAGTTTAAACTTGAAGATCCATAAATAAGGATTTAAACTAAATATTTTTTTTTTACGTAGAAGTGGCAATACTAAAAATGAAATCATTCCTTTTTATATGGAGGCTTAATTATTATTTAAAATAATATTAACTAATTAACTAAGTTTCAAGAAATAAAAAAAAAATGTAAAGATAATCCATTCCATATTTTGAATTTTTATTTCAAAGTATTTTTTATTATGTCTTATCTCCATTATTTATGTAGATATTTTTAGTAATATTATATGATTTTATTTTGAAATTAATTATACTATTTAAAATATTTAGAAAAACGATATTGCTGCTGCTTATATTCGGGGACAAAACTTTCAATTAAAATGAATCAATGAAATTACTATAAAATAACAAACTTTTTAATTTGTCACTTAATAAGAAGGATAGGAGCAAATATTGTTTATAAAAAATTAGTGAACGAAGATTATATGTTATAAAAAAGCAAAATATAATAAAAGCTAAGTTAACAAAGCTTATAATCTCATTTATTCCCAACAAATGGATAAATTACACCATTGATCATCAATCAAAAACAAGAAATAGAAAAACTTCTATACTACCAAATGCAACGACATTTTTCATTTATGTTTCAAGGAAAAAAAATCTTCTGGGTATGATTTATGTGTTTTAGTGTGAGGAAACTAAGTTTTAAGATACATTTTCCTATATTGAATATGGAATTTATGTTTTAAATCATTATCATGACAGATAGTATCATTTAAGATATCGTATAAGCTAGAAATACTTTACAGTATAATAATTTTTATTTATTACTAGCCGCCTTTGGCGACCAGCCGGTTCGCCAATCTGAATGCTCGTTAAAATTTTAATAGTTAACTATTTTATATAATTCCTACTTTAATAGCTTTTTCATTAAAATATTTTAAAACTTCGAATTTCAATTCACTCAGAATATTATAAAGGACTTCAGTCATAACGTAATCTGTATCTCTCCAATTTTTTGTTAGCTCCCGTAGAATTTATGCTTCAAATTAAAGTGGAAATGATTAATCTGCAATTAATATAATAATATTTTTTACTGAAACAAAGCATTTTTTTTTGTAATATGATTACTGAAAACAGAGTCACTGAGCATTTAAACCTTATGGGCACTAAAGAATATCTTTCTTAATTTATGTAATATCTCAAGAATTTGTCAACAAAATCTTTTCAGATTCATCTTGAGCAGGTATATTAATTAACAATGTTTAATATTAAATGCATCAAACACTAAGAAAATAAACAGAATCGTTTAAAATAATCGGTCGAAAACAGGTTAAAAAAATTAAAAACTTAACTTAAACTAACATAGATACAATTTAATTACAAAAGCATACAACTAACCTAAAAATAATTTAAATCGAGTCCGCTTCCGTTAAAATGTAAACAATCAGAATACAATGCGCATGCGTGAATTTTCAACGCCACTTACGGTAACGCAAATGCGTGAATTTTTCTACTCCAGTTGGGGTATCGCTATGTAGATTAGAAATTTTTAATATCCTTTAATCTGTTTTATTTTAATTCAAAAGTACTTCAGAATGAATCTGAAAGATCGATTCATTAACAATGTTTAATTTTAAATGCATCAAACATTAAGAAAATAATCAGAATCGTTCAAAAAATGTTTGCCCTAGCCTCATTGCTGTTGGAAAAAATAAACTGAAACCTTACTCGTTTGGCGGTGGGGAAAATAAAAGGATTTTTTGGCGGGAAAGTTAGTTTTTAATTAATAATTAAAATTTCAAAAAAAGGGACCCCAGGTGCATATTCTTGACCTCCAAGTTATACACGTACCAAATTTGGTAGCTGTAGGTCAAATGGTCTTTTCTGTAGAGCGCCAACACACACACATTGAGCTTTATATATAAGTATAGATTGTACTGAATAAAAGAATAGAAAATACTGTAATCGTCAGAAATTGATGAGAAGTACAATTACGAAACTGTTTTTCCCTTTCACATTCCTGCATACAATATGGAGTGTTTCGTATTTAGCTTTGTTGTACAGGGAAGAACAAAAGTATGCATTTTGGACAACTTCGTAAACAACTGAATGCAAAATTTCGCATGAATACTTTATTATAGGATTCAAAATCACATTTCAAATTTCATGTTGTACATTTTAGACAATTTGGGTGTAAATGCGCACCAACATACTGAAACATAATAAATCCGTCTGCAGATTTAAAAACACTTATTTGGATCTACGATTCTAGTGACCAAAGTGTATATGAAATTTTACTCATTTTGATCATTGTGTCTTATTTTCTTCTTCTTCTTCTTTTTTTTTTTTTTTTTTTTTTTACTTTCTGGTATACGAAGTATTGAGGAAGTATTGTATTCGTCAAAACATTCAAACTCCAGATTTTGAAGAATCTATATGTTCTAGATCTCCTGAATTCTAAAAACACTTTAGCAATAATAATTCAAAACTGCTTTGAACTGTATCGATGAAATTTGGTACATTAAATTTGTAGATTTCTATTACGTTTTGAGCGAAATCCATTCGAAATCCAACTTCATCCGTTAGGCTATCCGAATATAACACGATAGCTGCAAAACGAAGACAGCTAGATAGATAAAATTCGATACAGATATTTAACTTCTAAAAAGTAGATACATATCAGATACGGAATCAATTCTATTTAGAGTTTGATTTTCTGTCTTCCGGTATTTTCGGATGTAAACATAATAACTCAAAACGCAAGGACTTGAAACTATGAAAATATTTGTGCAATTTTATAAATACTGTTATTTTTTTTTTTTTTTGAAAAATTTTGGTTTTAAATGGATTGAAAAGAACGCGTCTGAAGCATTAACTTTAATTCCGGATTTTTATTGCTGAATACCAGATGTTAAACACGAAAAAAATCATCAAGAATTACACAACTAATTCGGTAAAAAATGCTAAATCTACGCCAAAGATCAAAATTTCGCAGTTATTTTTCACCAATGTCATACGAGCCTTCATGAGGGGAAAAAAGAAAATACCTTTATTAAAAATTATGCGAAAATGATTTGTGATATCACTCCTACTGCTTTTACTGTTTTTGAATTACTTACCCCAAGATCAAAATGGATAACAGCTTGCACTTTCGCGATTTCATCCAATGATTATTGCAGATCCAAAACTTTGAAGCGAAGACCAAATTTCCACAATATGTTGTTTCCGTTTTATAATTATATGTTCACAGACAACAAAACATAACTCCAAATATATTTTTCTCGAAGTCAAAAAGGACTGAAATAGGCCTACTCATTTATGGCTGTGCATTTTGTTTGTGGCGGATTGAATTGAGTGAGGATAGAACCTGGGACCTAGTGGTTCGCAGTCCAGTAACATGACCACGATACAAAAGCAATTGCTCGGGTATCGTAGCTGTTAACTGACTTATAAGCTATTCACTACAGACACTCTCTCCAGTGAGTCGGAGGTGAGACGAACGATATGGCTGTTGAGTGATGATGTATTAGCTGTTGATTCTAATGCGCCTGTACCCATTTGAGTAGCGCCAAGCGTTATGGCGAGCGTGTATGGGTGAGTGGTTGCTGCGTCAAGTGAGTCTGACGACTTTGTGTTGCTGTGGGTAGATGGCGCCACAACAGTTGTACGAAAGTTGAAGGATCACGTCCGGGGCACCAATGTGACAGATTGAATTGAGTGAGGATAGAACCTGGGATCTTGTGGATTGCTGTCCAGTAATATGACCACGATACAAAAGCAATTGCTCGTGTAGCGTAGTTGTTAACTGGCTTATAAGCTATTCACTATTAGTTTTTGAATTAGTTAGTTAGATGAATTTAATTTTCCTTATTGTTTTTATCCCTAAAATTGTATCTTTGATTCGAATTTCAGCTCAAGTCCTACAATATGAAGTGGATTTGTTTATCGTTACAGGTACAAGTGAAGACGGTTACTCAAAATTTCAGTCAGATAGAGATTTGAAATTTGGCATGAAGTGTTATTTCCAGTTTCCTGAAACTTTGAAACAAATCCGCCAAAGTGTATATTGCCTATTTGTAGATTTTTTTTCGCTTTTGGTGAATGAAAAAAATCATAAATCAAAAATTTTACATAAATGAAATTTAATTTGTCGTTTTGGCAATGAAATTATAGACTTTTTATGAATTTTTTTAATTAATAACTGAAAAGAAAAAAGATTCAAACTATGAATTTTTTGTAAGCATGTCTGGATGTTTTGGCGAGAATATTCTTGTTGGCATTAAAATAAAGACAATTAATTCATTACAACTTCAATAAGAATTAATATATTATCAATTTCTTGACTGATTAGGTATGCAATATAATAAATTAAAATTCAATTGGAGAGAAAAGTTTTAAGCACGCCACGAGAATGCTCTTCCTGGAATGAAGAAAAATAACAATTCGTTACGATTTCACAAATAATTAATATATGATCATTTTCTAGGCTGATTAATATGCAATAGAATAAATTCAATTACATTAGAATCACATGTTACTTGTGAGTGCTTACATATAGCATTTCATTACTTGATTTTACACTAAAATATGTTACCAATTTCTGAAAGAAACGATTGATTTTGAAATGAAGTTAGCATGATGAACAAGATGTGTATTGCATAGACACAGAGTGACTTCACTATGCGTTACAGCTGACAGAAGAACAGCTTTAATAAAATTCTATTAGGTTAATTCCGAAAAATGGCCTTTTAAAATCAATAATTCACTGAAGTTTTGAGTTGACGCCAGCGAAATCGATTTTTTTTTTCGAGGCATCCATCAGCATACCACAAATCTAAAGAATTCTAATAAAAGAGTCAGTGAATCTCTCACTAGAAACAAAACATCAAATATGTGGTGTATATGATATAAGACATTGCGTGTGACAAAATTGGCGCTTTTCAAACGTTTTCGTTTTATTAATAGATTCAGGCTAAATTGATTACAATGTTTGGTCAAGGTTTTTGAGACAGCTGTATAGAGATAGAGATAAAGATCAAGATAAAAACAGTAAGTAATTTAAATAAAGGAAAAACGTTTGGATTAGCATCAGAGCTCAATTTTATATCAATAGGTATATTTTAAAAGTGAAGTAAAGAATTTATTTGCTGTTTGCATATAAAGGATAGAAAGTGGTCTACAAAAAGTAGAACGGGTTACTAAGTTAGTAGAAAGTGGTATAAATAATAAAATACAATAGCTACGACAGTTCACGAAAGACAAAAACATATTGTTACGAAATTTCCGGGTTCGTTTCGATATGGTGTGGAGAACGCTCAATCAGCAGGAAGCAGTAGAAAATAAAACAACGACGTTTATTTACACGAAGACACACAGGACAGCACAAATACGACAACTATATACAGCACAGAAGACGATTATCTTCAGACGAGACGTGCAGCATACAACCAGACTCTACTGCAGACAGTAACGCACAGCTTAGTTCAGCACTAGCTTCACTACTTCGCTGCTCCGCTTTTCTCTGCAAGGCCAGTTCTTTACCGTCGATTCCGACTACTCTCGCGCTACTCCGGCAGCTGCAGGCTGCTCCTTTTATAGGTCTCAGGAGGCGGGGCTAGAAGACTCTCAACCAATCAGAAACGTTCGAGGCGTATCTCGGTTCCTACTGGACAGAACGGGAAAATTCTCGATGTTTCGGGTATAATCTATTTTGGCGCCAAAGTCGCCAAATTCGTCGTCAAATGGTCGCCAAGCTCTGGAACCAACTATGCTGGGAAGCCGCATCACAGATTCGTAACATTATAATGATTTAAATGGCAAATTAAGTTATTAATAAATTCTAATTACATGATAAGAAAAAAGAATTGACTATCATTTTCATAGATTGTGAATTACTAATTAAAATAGTATCGTACTTTTAAATAATTTTGTATACGGCAAAAACATTTTATTTTTGGGCAAAGATATTAAATTATATGAATTTCTTTTTTATGTAGTTGCTTTAAAATCATTTTAAAAGGGATTTAATGTAGCACTATTCTTAACACTCATCTTTTATTTCACCTTTTGTGAAGTTTAATCATCAAAAATTAAGCAGCACATTAGCATATAATCCTTAAAACTTTATGGAAATTAAAACTGTCGTGAAAAATAGTTATAGACTTCTAAATATTTTATTCACTAAATTAATACTTCGCGTGCCAAGGAAAGTTTGATCATGGAAGTTTTCAAGTCAAATACAACACACGCCTCATATCCGTATTTAACTCCGAAGCTGATGCGATAAACATCAGAGCCATGCACATTAAACATGCTATTGTTAAGATGATAAATAAGCGAAAATTAATTACAATAAATCAATGGGTTGATATCGAAAGCCTTTGTGAGTGAAATACGAGGGAAATTCATCTTGAACTAAATAATTAATATTCCGTTGTAGCGATACCTATTTGATTTAACATCGAACAAGCTTGAAAATCGAATTAAGAAAATAATGATTTATTAAAGCCTTATTATATATCTGATATATATTATATTTTTAGGATAGCCATAGTGAATACTTAAAGACTGTATTCAAATCATCTATTGGTTTCATTGATTTGTAAATATAAAATCGCGTTTTATGCAATAATTCAGTTCGCTCGTATATATCCTAAAACGTTAATAAAAATATATATACAGGGTGTTCATTAATTATTGTCGGGGTTTCCGTACCTCATAACTTTCGAATAAAAAATATTACTCAAAAACCGATTACGTATTCGTAAATTACAACTCAAAGAATTTTATTAGCGATATTAAAAATTAAAGCTTGCACAATTTGCACTTTGTAGGCATTCAGTTGAAGGCGATTATGTATTCGTAAATTACAACTCAAAGAATTTTATTAGTGATATTAAAGTTTAAAGCTTGCACAATTTGCACTTTGTAGGCATTCAGTTGAAGGCGATTATGTATTCGTAAATTACAACTCAAAGAATTATGAATACGTAAATTACAACTCAAATAATTATGAATACGTAAATTACAACTCAAAGAATTATGTATTCGTAAAGTACAACTCAAAGAATAGCCTTCAGCTTAATACCTACAAAGTGCAAATTGTGCAAGCTTTACACTTTAATATCACTAATAAAATTCTTTGAGTTGTAATTTACGAATGCGTAATCGATTTTTGCGTAATATTTTTTTATTCGAAAGTTATGTGGTACGGAAACCCCGACAATAATTAATGAACACCCTGTATTTCTAAATATATTACGTGATTTAATTACTATCCGCTTTCGGTGACCAGCTGTGGCTGAGGAAAGTCTCGTGATTCCATAGTGCCATTAAAATCATAAGTATGGGCAGCCATCTGTTTTCTAATCGAAGGGCGTCTTTAATTTTTTTAATTTCTCATTCTTCATATAAACTGCGCAAATAATAAATAGAATCTTACTTAACATTCAATAACAAAAAAAATCTAACTATTAAACATTTAATGAAACAAGGAAAATCGCAATTGAATTTCATTGCAATTATCAAAACTATATTGAAAAATTATTCAAAATAACTTATTAAAAAAATTTTTTACCTGAAAAATGTAGGTAAAGATTGCACTGTATTTGAATTTGTATCATTAAACAGACATTTTTTTAAGTTTTAAAAAACTGTATAAATTATTTCTGTTCTTTAATATTTTCAAAAATTTTGGTAATTGACTCCAAAATTTCATTTTATTTGTAATTAATTAAAATTGTACCGCCTAAATACATTTATTTTAGGAAATTGGAAGTTTGAGATCAGATAGTCTGGCCTCTAATGCATCATCACTCACATTCTTTTTCAATTCCTATTATTAGCTCACTCTCTCTCAATATATATTTATATATATATATATCTTGTTCAAATTTTCAATCGTTAATAAAGTACTTTTTATTCATCCACTCAAGTTCAAATACATTTTTTTAAACTTGTAGTGGATGACACTTGATGTTAATACAGTTTTTTTCAAATATTAATTAATTAATTAAATTTGTCCAGTAATTTCTATTTGGTCGCCAAAGTCGCCAAATCCGTCATCATGTCGCCAAATGGTCGTCCAGTTTGTCACCAATTTTGTAATTATTTAATAAAAAGTAACTAAAAAAAATTTTGTTGATCTAAGTAAGAATTGACTTAAAAATTTTTGTTTTATATATTATTTGTTTATTATTAGTTGAATAATATGTGCTTACAATATTACTCGAAATTTCTATAGTTATATTGTTAATTTATATTTTATAAGTATATTGGTTATTCATATTGTTTTCTGTTGCTATTGTCTATTAGTTTCCTTTAATATAATTATATGTTGATTGAAAATATATTTTGTTGTATGCACATAAAATGATAGGAATTTTATTATTATTTGGATAGCTTATGTAAATCTATCAGGGTGTCATCACTGTTTTGTTAATTTAATTTTGTGACGTTATTTTTGCATTACAAATAAGAAGATATATTCTTGGGAAAAATGGCAATCTGTAGAATTCAGCGCCTACTCTTCTAAAATTTTCATAAGCTTAAATTTAGTCTTTGAATTCGTATACTTATTTGCATCATTTAGCAAACTCCATTAATAATAAAGATGAATATGTGCGTATGAATGTATGATTGCGTTGGCGAAACAAAGGCCAGACCTGCAGCTATCAAATTTAGCACATCTATACCTTAGAGCGTGGAAATGTGTATCTCGGTGCTAGTTTTTTGAAATTTTAATTATTATTTTATTTAATTCAAAATTATGCTGTATTTGGCATTTTGCAGTGAAAAATTCCGAAAATATTACTACATAAAAATGAATTTTGAACATTTTAAAATATAAAAAATTGTCTTTTTAATGATGCCAATTTTATAGTCACGCAAATTTTTGCCGAATTTTGGAAAAAATTTTATATATATTTGTCAGTTTAATTTCCAGTGATACATCACAATGTTCCCCTGAAATTAAAACCGTTTTCGTTGCTTCATAAAATATTTAAGTATATGATTTTCTTTCATTGCTGAAAACTAGAGAAGAGGGATTAAATTTAATGTTTATGCAGTTTACAACAACAACAAAAAGTGAAAGATTACAGCTAAATTTAGAATTTAAATGAACCAGACATAATCGTTTTTAATAGCGCTATGATGTTATGGGACTGTAAATTAAGATTCGTGTATATATTCGTAATAAGAGTCGTGTATACAATGAATAAGTAAATTAAGAAAATCAAAATAA
Source organism: Argiope bruennichi (assembly GCF_947563725.1). Lineage (NCBI taxonomy): Eukaryota > Metazoa > Arthropoda > Arachnida > Araneae > Araneidae > Argiope > Argiope bruennichi. Next base: position 96,053,180 of record NC_079152.1, on the reverse strand, counting down.
CGCGATTTTAATACAGGGTGGTCCAAAAAAAACTTCCCCTACATATGAAGCCCTAGCGGCCTATCCGCTCAACCAATCGAACCAAAATTTCGGACATGGTTGTTTGAAGGTATGCGCTGGAGATTGTGATGATTCTAAACAACGCAGAGCTCACGGTTACGGTTACAGTGAGAGAATTTTGAAATTTTCGAATGGCAACACCCACTTTTTCCTTGCTCAAATTGATCAGCGTATTGAAAAACCACAAATGGCGTTGGAACGATTAGCGTGTGACAAAAATTGCCGCCGTTAAGCATTTGCAAAGAAGAGCATTATAAAGGATTAATGACAACACAGAGAGGAAAGAGAAAAAAAGCTTTTATTGGAATGGAAACTTATAATTACAGGTTTTCAACGTGTTTGCCTTCGCAGGCGACAATGCATTGCATTCGGGGGATTGTGGACGAAAATGCCGAACGTAACATGAAAGGAGGAATCTGCATAACTTCACGTGTTATGGCATCTGGCAATTCTGACATATCTCGTGGACTAGGCGTGTACACCTTAGATTTCAGATAACCCCAGAACCAGAAATCCATAGGAGTGAGTCGGGGGGATCGCGGTGGCCACGCAACTGCAAAGTTACTAGAGATGACTCTATCACCAAAGTGTTGTTGCAGCACTGGTCGAACACATTGGGCGACGTGTGGAGGAGCCCCATCTTGCATCCATACAATGTCCCTAATTACATTTCGTTGCTTCAATTCAGGAATAACGGAATTCTGCAACTTTGTCAGAATTGCCAGAAGCCATAACACGTGAAGTTATGCAGATTCCTCCTTTCATGTTACGTTCGGCATTGTTGTCCACAATCTCCCGAATGTAATGCGTTATCGCCTGCGAAGGTGAACACGTTGAAAACCTGTAATTATAACTTTCCATTCCAATAATTTTTTTTCTCTTTCCTCTCTGTGCTGTCATTAGTCCTTTATAATGCTCTTCTTTGCAAATGCTTTACGGCTGCAATTTGCGTCACACGCTAATCGTTCCAACGCCATTTGTGGTTTTTCAATACGCTGATCAATTTGAGCAAGGAAAAAGTGGGTGTTGCCATTCGAAAATTTCAAAATTCTCTCACTGTAACCGTAACCGTGAGCTCTGCGTTGTTTAGAATCATCACAATCTCCAGCGCATACCTTCAAACAACCATGTCTGAAATTTTGGTTCGATTGGTTGAGCGGATAGGCCGCTAGGGCTTCATATGTAGGGGAAGTTTTTTTTGGACCACCCTGTATTTAAAAATTTGGCGAAATCATGGACATGAAGTTATATTTAAGTGATTTATCTCAAAACAAATATAACCAATATAGCTGCTGTACTTGCAATTTTCAATCACTAAATTACTCTTAAATTTAAAGAATTAAGAAATTGAGGTATTTAAAGTCCAATAAAAACGTTGCTTATTCTTTAGATTTTACTTTATGGTATGTGACTATGGTTGGTAGTACTAGACCACATACCTTAATGGAAAATTTTCTCTTACTTCAAATATTGTTTGCAGTTGTTTGAATGAAATGTTCATTAATTTAATGGTATAAAATAATCCTGAAAGATCTTATGTGTACTTACAATCTACTTCTGAGTTGTAAACCTGATTATAGGTCAGGTGAATCTTGCAAGCGCTTTTTTTTTTTTTTTTAATTTTGTACTTTGAAATTTAAATAAATCTGACAATCACCGATCAGAAATAGCACTTAATTCATATGAATCTCATTTATTTAAAGTATCTAAGAGCGATTTTTTTTATTCTCTCAGACCTTAAAAATAAACAGTTATGCATTGAATAAGTCTTGAATAATTTCGAATTTTTATTTATTTAGGTAAACAGAAATGAAAAACTATTTTCTGTGCATTTTCGATTTCTGAAAAATATATACAATTTAGATAAAGTCATAATAAAATAAAGACAAGTTATGTTGATAATCACAGCTGAAAGATATTTCATTGCGAAACCCTAACAATTAACAGGTAATATTTGAAAAATGAATACCAAATTATCCAGAAATATACAGTTTAATTATCAATGCATCACAACCTGAATATTTGTAAAACTAAAAACTTCTATTTCCATCTAAACTGTGAAATATTAGATCTTTCGTTCGAACTCTAAATGTAGCGCATTCTTTTTAAATTAATATTTCTGTCACTGTGCAATTAAAATAAAGAACTTAGACGTTATTAAAAACCGAACACTTTATCTTTTATGATTTTAGTCTAAAAATAAATTTTGATTTTTTTTTACTTTTTTATCTTTCAAAAGTTGGATACTATACTCGATGTACAGATTCAAAATATGTTTTTTTTTAATACTTTTTCATTGATTAACATGCAAGGAGGTAATCATTGAATCTACTAGAATTCGATATTTGAAAAATTGTTGGGTTTTTTTGTTGTTGTTGTTGTTGTTGTTTTTTCGATCCTAGCTGTTATGTCGATAAATCTGAGGTTAATTCGTTTTAATGCTAAGGAAGTGTTTGACATTTCAGGAGAAAATGCTTGAAAGCTTCGGAACTTTATTTATTTAATTTTTCTTTTAATATGACAGAAAGAACGATTCCGATAAATCTTATTTCTTTACGCAAAATAGATTATTACATTGGCAGGAAATTAGACTTCTCATTTCAATTCTTTTTCATGAAGAAAACAAATTCCGATGATACTACATTTATCACTATTTAAATTTGTGCTAGCATCTCAGAAAATTCTGACTTAGAGAAGATATATTCATTAGCTATATGATTCTAATTTTCTAATGAAAATGAGCATGCACAATTTGTGTTGAAACATTTATAAAGCTTTAAAGAGATGTATGTAATTATGAATGACCGAATTCTGGCAAATATCGATAATTCCTGAACAGTATCGCCATTTGTCAGAAGACGTCATTCAAACTACATCGGGAAGACGAAATGTTTTTCATCGTTATTGCATTTTATCATATTTACCGGCAAATGCCGGTATTCTACACGTACTAATGGCGAATGTTAAATAAAATTATTTTTGTCAGATTTAGACAAGAATAGAATTCTATTAATGAAATCATATTTTATTATTGTTAGGATGTGATGATGAACTATTTTTTGAAATATCTTTGCACGGTTGAATATCTATGTGATTACGATATCCGCATTCCTTTTCTTCCATCGAGACCATGGAAATGTAACCATGTGCTTATGATAGAGAACAAAAAATTCTGTGTGATCTTTTTTTATTCATCTTTTCAATATATATATATATATATATATGTGTGTGTGTGTGTGTGTGTGTGTGTGTGTGTGTGTGTGTGTGTGTGTGTGTGTGTGTGTGTGTGTGTGTGTGTGTGTGTGTGTGTGTGTGTGTGTGTGTGAATTTAATCTCAAATTATTTCCAAATTTTTATATTTAACTATCTCATATTTTCATTCTAAAATATTCTCTTAATTTCAGATCCATTTCCATTTTTTTTATTCAATTAATTCTACACGCTATTTATTCTTTTAAAGATACCTAATATTCTCTTTCCTGAGTCTACACTGCCAAAGAAATCCCTATCAAAATCTCATACTAAAATCTCTAAAGAAAAAAAAATATGTTTTTTGTGTGTGTACGTGCATGTGCTTTTGTGACGAGATGTAGACTGAAGCATCTTTTATGATCTTTAGTTTTCCGGGAAATTATGCCTACGCTGATGAAATAAATCGAAATTAAAATTTCAAAAGTGTCTTCTTCTCTTCCCCGCATCTGTTAAAATATGTTTACACACACACACACACGTTTGCGTATGTTCTAAATCTTATTGAAAAAGAATAATAATTATTAAAATATATTAAAAAATAATTCTTAAGTAATAACAGTTGAATTAGTTGTTGAATCTAAAACTCTAAAACGAACAATACATCCTAAATTAGAATTCCCATAAAAAGCTTAAACATAAATTATATGATTAACGTTATGCATTCAATCTTATTCATTCCTACTATTGTGACTAGGGATTGCAATACCAGGATACCGAATACCGGTATTTTGAGCCATTTGTACAATTTTGTAATACCAGTATTCACAAGTTTAAATACCGGTTTTTCGGTATTTATTAGAAATTTTTAAAATTGTCTCCACTATATGTTCAGGTATCGCGAACATAGCAAAATAGTATACGTTTTTGTTTTTATGTCTCCCTAACGGGCGAAATTAATTTATCGTCCTTGTTAAATTTTTATTATCGTCCTTGATCTGCTTAATATCCGTTCAGAATTTTTAGGTCTCTTGTTGGAAAATACGGTTAAAATATTTTTTCTAAAAAAAATGATTTAATGTAGAAGTTTTTATATCGCAAAATCCATTGATATCACAGAAAAGATAATTTTTTGAATTGTAAATTAATGGCTTAATTAATTGCTTAAATATAAATTAGCGAAACATAGATTATCGCTGAAAGAAAATATTGTATCCATAACAACTGAGCAACAATTATGAAAAAAGTTGGAAAGTTGATTGGTGCAAATCAACAGTTGTGCTACGCACATGGAATTCAATTAGGAGTAATAGATGTATTAGACCAAAAAAATTAAGAACAGAAGAATCCAAATACTGTGGATATAGAAATTTCGGATTCGAACTTTGAAAAGAGTAAGAGTGAGAGTGATATTGACAATGAAGATAATGACAATGTAATTGTTGAAGAAGATATTCCTAATGAGGATGAAATATTAACCTATCAAGAATTGCTTCCTATAATTTATAAAGTTCGAAAAATTGTTAAGTTATTTAAACGTTCCCCTATAAAAAGGATATATTACTAAAATATATACTAACTGAAAATAAAACAGAATATATGTTAATATTAGATTCTAAAACACGTTGAAACAGTTTACTCCTAATGATGGAACGATTTTTGTAACTGAGAAATCCAATCCAAAAGCAATAATCGACTTAAATTTTTCAGATAGTGAATTCAACTTAATATCTAGAACTATATCAACTCTACTTCCAATAAAACTGACTATTGAAGCATTATGTCGGAGAGATTTTAATTTGTTAACAGCTAATGCAAAAATAAATTTCATGTTGCAGTCACTGAAAAAACAGCACACATCACTATCTGAAGAATTATATATCACATTGAAAAATTGCACAGAAGATAGGCATACCGAAATAGAAAAAGTCTTATGGTATTTACATAATTATAATGATTTTAAAAATGAAAAAGAAGAAAAGAAAATAACCAATTCAAATCTGATTTATTTTAGAGTAAATTTTCTTAAAATTTTTTACCCACAAACCTATCCACATTCAGAAGAATTCAATTCAATTATCGAAGATTATGATGTCTCTACTGCCGATAGTAAAAAAGAATTGTCTCTTGAACAAAAATTAGAATTAGCGATTAATTAAAAAATTTCAACGAACCAAAATACAATACAGAAATCAGCTATTTCCAAAACCATCCGACGAGAAATCGACTTATTTGAAGATGAGGGATTTAGAGGTAAATACTTGGAAACAGTACATCGCTCATTGCTAACAGTACCACCAACTAGCGTAGATGCCGAAAGAGCGTTTTTGACAGCTGGTAATTTTTTACACAAAATTACTTTTCAGGCTTAATGACAGTACAATTGATGCATTACGTTTTTTAAGATCACATTTCAAAAATTTGTAATAGTACCACAGACTGAATAGTGATATTTATATATATATATATATATATTTTTTGTGATTTAAATAAATAAGATGTTTCTTTACATTTTTATGATTATATACTGTTATAATTTATAAGTTACAAATTAGTTTTTGTGATATTTACACTCTCTAACAAAACTGGCAAATAAAAACTAAGAAACGCCTGTGTTTTCTTTCTTTTTCTAAAATTTCTAATACCGGTATTAAAACCGGTATCCCGGTATTAAGATTTAAAAAATACCGAATACCTGTATTGAAATTTTGGTCCGGTATTGCAATCCCCAATTGTGACACTTTGAACTACGTAAGAGTTCCCTTCTTTCACTCCCATTTTGTAGCAGAACACTTCCTTTTTTTTTCATTAATAAAGCATATATTACCTCGGGGGGGCACCTCGAAATGAGGATGAGATGCTTCCGGCATGGTGGTTGGATCTCGCCACCCTGGAGGGTACAATAATAGGGGGGGGATCTGACTCCCCCCACCGATGACGGGACGTACTTCCTTCGGGGAGGGTTGTACCGTGGCCGGTGACGGCCCTTAGGACTCAACCACAGTTCCCGCCAATTGCTGTTGCGGCGGTCCGGTCATTCAGTTCTATGGTTTAAATCCGTGTGCCTTAGGGCGGGTCGGAGAGTTAGAAGGTTGACTTAATAAAGCATATAGCATCTTCACATTTTGAAATGCACTATACACTAATTACTACTTTCTGAATACTATTTTATGTAGACTATGTTTAGAGCTCCACTCATGAATGAAAAAATATTGAAACAGTTTCTGAACTTATATTATTATGTTATAAAATAAATTTCCAAAAAATGTCATATTGATGCAATTTTAATATTTAGTTTTGATAAATAAATATGAAAATTGCATTTCTTTTATGTTTTTTTTCAGCATAATTTGATGAAAACCAGCCTGTTCTAATTTTGTTGCACTTTTCATTTATTAATTTTAAATAATAGTTTTTAAAGTATCATTTTATATTGTTTTTTAGCCATTTGTTAATTTTTTTTATATTAGATGGACATTTTAAGTTTAATATTTTTAATAATAGAATTTTAAAAGATCCCTTCCTAATGAAATGGAAAGTGGGTTGTACTATCTTTCATGTCTCTGAAATATTTTCCCTTTTTTCTAAGGAAAAAAAAACATTTCAGAGTTTTACTGAGTTTATATATTTATTTTTTTCCTGCAGGACAAAAAAAAAGTAACTGCTTAGGTTAACTTTTACTGTTCCTACTTTCACCTCTAAAACAAGAAGTTGTAAAGTTATATTGAGACATCAAGCGGAAACGCTAACGATTTAAGTAGGGAAAAAAATTCTGAGTCGAAATAAAAGAGAAATCGGAACTTTCATGTATACATGAGAAGGGGTGTTAAGAAAGCGTAGGGCCCAGCAAGGGCCCAGTCGCGTCGTCGCCCCGGCACAGGGAAAGACGGACTTTGTGAGTTTGCACACAATTCGGGGACGTTATGTCGGGCGCCACCCCTTATAATAATCACGTGACCTCCTTTTTGGAAACTTTTCCTGCCTATGAAAAATCGACTTCTTAAATACTCGCCAGAACCGTCGCCAAGCGGTCGAAACAACGCTAGCCAAGTTATGACAGCGTGACTCATGTTTTGAATGTAGCATTTCATTTCAAGCAATGATATTTCTTTCTTTCATTTCATTGTGCATTTTTTTCGTTATTCTTTATGGTTATTTGGAGGCGGTGGCAGTGATATGAGGGAATTCGGTTGAACAAAGAGTTGCTATTTTTGTTTTCTTATTCCAGATATACGATGATAAATTCCCTCATTAGATGCCAAATTTTAAAGTGATGAGAAATAGAATCAGTAGGAAAATCTCTGAGTTTAATCATTAATTCATTTTATGCTTTTTTGTCGGAATATTATAAAATACATCACAATTAAAGTAATTATGCGCAACGCTAGTATAGGTTTTAGGCAATCAATAGAATGTAAGAATTTTTGAAAAATTATTTGCCTCGAGACTTTATTATTTAAGCATTTTTTGAGTAAATTTAATATATTTTAGAAATTGAATGTATTTTTAGAATTTTAAAATATTTCAAAAACAAAATCTAGATGAATTAAATTTTGAGCTTGATTTTATATTTACTATAGACTGTATAAAACTTTTTACCAAATTCGCTTATTAGATGAATGTGCTTTTGTGTATATACTCGTAAGCTGTGAAAGTGGTAACTTTAAAACGAAGTAAGCTAGAAAAACTATTCCAAAAAGTTTTATTTAATCACTTAATTAAAATTTTAAATAAAAATGCTTCTTGATTAATATTTAAATTTTTATTAAAATTAAGAAATTTCAATTGTTTAATTAAATACGTAATATTTTTCACATTTATTTTAAATGCTTATGAAGAGATTTCATAAAATATTCGAGGTTTTAATTACCTTGAATTTTAGTTTCTTTAAATATCAGATAATGTTCCAGATTTCGATTCTAGATATTTTAGGTAGTTTAAACCTCTATTAAACTTGTAAATTGACGAATAATCTAATGTAAATTGTAGTACCAATTTGCAACTAAACTTAACTGAAAGGGCCAAGAAATATGTCAAATAACAAGTTGTTTCATTTTCCACACTTAAATTAAAATAAATACAATAAAATCAATTATTTAAAATGTTCTTTTATCACTGCATCAAAACTGCTTATTTTATAACTATCTTCTGTGTTTTAGCGCTTAATTTACTATTTAATTTTATAAAAGATACGAAATATGAAATTAAATTTTCCTCAAATTCATTTGTACGGAAACAAAATTTAATTAAATAAATAAATTAACAGATAATTATATTATGTAAATATTAATATAATGCATTGCCGTTGAAAGCACAAAAGTATACAAAAATTTATATGGTTTAATCCTTCAGGAAGTGAATTAAAAGTCTAACACAAACATGAAACAAATCAAGCTTAAAAAGTAATTAGCTACTTGAATTTAATTTGAAAAATTAACGAAGCATAATTTGGAATTTGAGACATCTGAATTTCAATAAACGATCATATTGCGTTCTTTACGGTGATAGTTGATTTCTGAAAATTAGAACTCAAAAATGAGGAATTCTCATCTTCCTAATCATAATAACTATATACCAGAGAATATATTACATCACAAAATGCTAAAATAGTCTGTTTCTGAAGATTCACCGCCTTCACCATAGTTGGGAAGCATATAAAAAGTGAATAGTTATGACAACCAAAGAGGAACAAAATGTAATATTCACCAACAAATGAACATTCTGTTTCCACATCATAAAAATATTGTTTCCCAGACGATTGTAATGCATTCAGTGTCCCTGAAAGGTCTCAAGAGGCAGAAGTTCAAGAGACTCTGTTGTAGAGAATATATACTTCCGCCCACGTCTCGGGCAAACATAAAACATTGCCAGGATTTCTTTAATATGACATTCAATGCTTCTTATGTCACATCCTATATGAGTTTCAAAGAAAAATCAATACAATACGTGGGCTAATATCTTACCATAGTTTTCTAAAAATATCATAGGCAGGATTCTATCCGTTGTGGTTTCAGTTTTTGAACGATGCATTATATGAAACTAGTCATGCTGTGTTTTATAGATCCAAATTCCTTTGAAAAAATTAGCCTCATATTGATATGATATCATAATTCGCTAATTTTTTTCAAGATGTGATATCATTAGAAAAGATCACAGAAATATGATTTCACAGAATATTTAGCCGCATCTTTTACAGCAATAGTTATTTTCTGGAGCTATAAACTTAAAAAATTGAGGAAATCGCATTTTTCTTGTCTCTGTAATTAAATACCAGACAATATTCATGTCACAAAATGCCGAAATACTATGTTTCAAAAAATCCACACCGCCTACACCTACGATTACCGCTATTGTCGAGACGCATATATAAAACCTATTTTTAGGACCAGCAAAAAATAAAAGAATCTGAATTCAACATAATTGCTCTGCTTACTCTTCATAAAGATATTATGTACCAGAGGATCACAATACATTCAGTGTTCTCTAAAGGTCGCAAGTAACAGAAATGTAGCAGTTTTTGCTGGAGAGAAGAAATTTTTTCCTATCTACTTCCACCCAAGTTAGGACTATCTAAAACATTCTCATGATATCTTTACCATGGCACTGAATGTTACTCATTTCTCATCCTATATTAATTTCATCGAAAATCAGCACAGTCCACATTTCCACGATCTACAAATCTTGCCATAGTTTTCTAATATTATCATATACAGGACTCTATATTAATAAAATTCTGTTTTTGAATGATTCAATATATAGAGAGAAAGGGGATACATATTATTTTACAATTCATAGATAAGAGGCTATTATTAGGTTATACAGAACTCCATTTTGAAATATCACCGTAGGTACATGCAAAGATGTTATAATAAATTCTACCCAATTTCTTACTAAGCTTAAAAGGATAAATAATAGTTTCCGAAGCAAATATATCGCGAAAAAAACCTCTAACCCATCTTTTGTTCAATATTTTTTCATTTATTATTTATCATGAAATTTTTTTTAACAATAAAACTTTCTAATTCCTTCACTAACCTTCTTCATTTATTAACCTTCTAATTCCGAAGATCATTCGAGCTCAGGTATTTCAGAATATTGGAACGGCCGAGACTATCTTTCAACGATAAGAAAATTTTCCTACCCTCTCATATAAGGGAAAATGAGCAAATGTATGCTTGGATTCCTTTGAGATTTCCCAGAAAACATTACTATTCCCGAAATCTTTCTTGGAGAACGCCTTTCTCTCATATTCAATTAACCACATTTAGCGAAAGAGGAAGGAAATTTTTCAGTTATATTCAGGTGTCTCATCCTCCCATCGCAGCTTCGTTGAACGGGCATTTGGGGCTTTTCAATACTGTCAGAATTAAGTTTAAAACGGGCAAACTCAAAAATATTTATTAATATTTAAGTAATAAATATTGCATATAAACTGGATATATTCATATTAATTCTGTAGTTCTACAAATCTATTTAATAAAATAATATATATTATATAGATTTGTCAATTACTAAAAACATTGTGAAAGAGTCGAATGTCATTGTGCATTTTAAATTAAAGGCTCAAATTTTTATAGCAGTTATGGACTCATTTTTAGAAATTTTATTCAATTTGACTTTTTTTGAAGTTAATAAAAATAAAGTTTTGTCATCAGTGTTCCAAAGTAAAATTTTTTGGCTTATTTTAAAGTGATACACCTTTCAAGTTTCTTTACATTATTATTTTCAGAACTTGATATTTAGTCAGTTTTTATTTAAATTGAATTTTGATTCCATATCGGTTTGGCCATCTAGTAATAATAGATCCAATATTAAAAAGTGAAAATTAAAATTAATTAATTGCACTGTTAGTGCTTAAATAACAGTTTACTTACAAACTTTTCTTAATTAGATTTATTTAGAGCATATTTTATGCTTTACGTGTATGAAATAATTTCATTTCTTAAACTAAATCAGCTATCTTAAAATTTTTTGAATATCTATAATATTTTAAAGCAAAGTACATTCACAATACTAAATACAGGATACGATTATTTCTTTCATTCAGACTGTGAACATTAGCAGGAATAGTTAGTAGCATAGCAGGAATAAATATTGTTTAGATCAATGTCTTTTTCCAGCCTTTTCCTTTTATTCTTCGCTTTATTAAACGAAATAAGTGTATGAATTTTTAACTTAGTGGAGCTCCTTAAAATTGTATAGAGAAATATTGCTGATCCAACGCAACATGTAATGCGATAACTAATAAGGTAAATTTATGTTTATTATATTCACCTGAGACAAAACAAATTCTAATCATAACATTTTAAAAATAACTGTCAAAACTCTTCAATGTTATTAAACAAAACAAGTTGCAATGTCTCAGGCCCAAATACTAATGAAATGATGGAATGAATGGGTGCTAAAAGTTTTAATTGAATATATTACGTAATATAGTCTTAGCACTTCAGCAAGATATTTTTAAGCGTTAAAGTTTGAGACACATGTTATTCATATTATTTTAGATGTCTTACGGCGTTCTGTTCATTTTACTAAATATTTTCCTTATTTCCTGTAAGTTTATCTAATTTCTTAAAAAAATGTATACAATTTAACAAAGAACCCTAATTTCTTATCTAAGAAAATATAAAATCTGACGTTTCCTTCATGTTAATAGTATTTTAAATATAAATTTAAATTTAAATCTTTTACTTATTCTTCACAGATTTAAGTAAATAACACTTACTGTCCTGAAATCTAATTTACCAATAATGAATTGTGTTAAAGACACATTAGCAATTCGAAACAAAGAAACATCTGCAATTCTAATGATGAATTTTATTAAACAATTTTGGCCATCTACTAGAATTCTTAAGTTTTTTTATTATCGTCCTTGATCCGCTTAACATTCTTTCAGAATTTTTAGGTCTCTTGATGGAAAATATGGTTAAAATATTTTTTCTAAAAAAATTGAATTAATATAGAAGTTTTTATACAGCAAAATCCATTGATAACACAGAAAAGATAATTTTTTGAATTGTAAAATAATTTTAAAAACATTTTTGCACTGCAGTAATTTTTTGTATTATTGTATGTTATCGCTATATATATATATATATATATATATATATATATTCAAAAAATTATCTTTATATATATATATATTTATATATATACAATTCAAAAAATTATCTTTTCTATGTTATCAATGGATTTTGCTATATAAAAACTTCTATATTAATTCAATTTTTTTAGAAAAAATATTGTAATCATATTTTCCAACAAGAGACCTATATATATATATATATATATATATATATATATATATATATATATATATATATATATATATATATATATATATATCGCCTAGTTTTAATAAATTAAAATTCTGATTAAGATTATCAAAAATCACTCAAGAAATATATGAGCCAAGTTTTAATAACACTCATTCAAGCAGTCTAGCCTGTATAGTGCCAATAAGCGCACACATGCACACATTCATCTTTATTATAAACTAGCCGCCTTTGGCGACCAGCCGGTTCGCCAGTATTACCGCTCGCTACAATTTTCAATTAAATATTTTAAGTAACTGAACTCTTAATAGATTCTCAAACAAAACATTTTTAATCTTTACCAATCTAAACAAAACATTTTGATAGTCATACCAAACTTATACTGTTGTTTAGATCGTTTCGTTCAATTTACTATATATATTTTTCTAATTTGTTGTCATTTCCGGTAAAACTTCAACTTTAATTATAATAAAGGATAAATTGGATGAAATTGCAATTAATATAAAGATATTTTTTAATAAAACCAAGCTTTTTATTTTATTTATCATCTTTATTGTTATTTATTTATTATTATTATTATTATTGAATATGAGTATTGCAAACAGAATCGCTCGGTATTTAAGTCTTATGTGAACTACAAAATATTTTTCATAATTTATGTAATATCTCAAAGAATAATTCAACAAAAATTTCTCAGATTCAGCATAAAATTCAGTTTTTAGTTTTGCTTTCAAAAGGAATGAAATGAAATCAATAATAATATTTTGTTCCGGCCCTATAAATATATTTCAAAAATTATGAAGTCTAAATTTAATGCAGTAAGGTGTCATATTCTGAGAAATATTCTGGACACACCAAATTTTAAATAAATGAATGAATTTTTCTATTTTCCACGATCAACTATGACTTATTTATGAAGTTTTGAATGTTAAAAATTTAGAAAAACTCAACATTTTCATAATCTTAGGTCAATTAATCTTCAGAAACTTGCGCGCTGATTGGCGTATTTTCTTTGAAACAATGGATGGAAAATCTAAAATTATCCTTTTTTTTTATTGAATAGTGATATTCAAATTTTCATAAATCAGTCAGTTTAAGTGATTGATTTAGTTGATTGGAAATTAACTCTTTTTATTTAAAATATTAGTGTTTCAAGAACATTTTGTTAATCGTGATTTCCACAGCAGAAGCTTTATGTAAAATCAAAAATTCGTTATTTATTAGAGCATTTATTGAATCAAGTTACATAAAATATAATCGTTTTCCATTTAGACCATTTTAGCAGATCTGTGTCTTACTAAAGGTTTACAAATTAGCTGTGTGGCCCTGATTTGAATGGATATCCTGTTCATATTAAACAAAACTTGCCTTAAAATAAAACTGATTTATTGGATTAATAATATAGAAAGTGTAAAAGATCATAAAATAATTTTTCTTGAATTTATTTTTTAGAAAAAATAATATTTCATGTTTGTTTCATTTCCTACAGACACGAGCCGAAAATTATATTTTTGCAGATTTCATTTCCAAAAAGATTTAATTTATTTTTAATTGGAGCTTTAATCAATGTGATGGCAACACTTTGAAAAAAGCTAATTTTTTCCCATGAATGCGAAACGTGCTCGTGCAGCTTAGATTTTATTTTTATTTTGTACGAAAAAAATTGTTGAAAAATATAGTTAAAATATTTATTTAAAAATTCATTAAAAATAGAAATTTAATTTTAAGGCTAAAACATTGGTATCATTTAAAAGATAAATTTTTTATCTTTAACTTCATGTAAAAATCTTTTTTGTGCGGTAATATTTTCGGAAGTTATAGCAGAAACATGCCGAAATTTCGCTTAATTTTTAAATAAATAAAATTCTAATTAAAAATTCGAAAAAATAACGCCCAGGTGCACATTCTTGGCCTCCAAGGTATACACGTACCAAATTGGGTAGCTGTATGTTGAATGGTCTGGCCTGTAGAGCGCCAACACACACACACACACACACACACACACACACACACACACACACACACACACACACACACACACACACACACATTGAACTTTATTATAAGTATAGATAAAGATAAGGATTCAGCATATTTCTCTTTGTAAGTTCGGATTTAAAACTTATTCGAAGAATTCTTTATTTTCTTTTTTAAAAAATAAATTTATATTATTAGTAAGAAATTTATAAGCTTCTGGATAATAATCCAGTCTGCTGAATTCTCATGGTCCCCATTACCGCATCTAATCATAAGTAAACCAGTTAACCAAATCTCTCTATCTATAAGCTGCTTGATCATGAAACAACATCTTCTAACTGAGACTACAGAGATACTGATTCAGAAAGTCAAGAAACATACGCTTTTGGGAGTTTTTAAAAGACTCCAACAGCTAATGAAATAGGTAAGATAAAATGGTGGGCATTTATAACCAATTACCATCTACTGTTTACATAAGACAAGCCCACAGACTGTTTTATTACTCCCGTTGCTATCGTTTATTTGCCCTAACTCGCGTTACAAATAAATTAGGATGAAGATATTGTATTTCACTCAGAGATCTAAATTGGAGCTTTTTCAGGAATGGCCATTAAGTGCTTAATTTCATTAAAAATGTTTGAGGTTTGTTGCCGAAGAGAAGAATATAAAATTATATCTTCTACTTTTGTTTGTTAAATCATTTTTACTCAATTTAATATTTTTAATCAACTGAAAATGCTAAAAATGAAATATTAAACTGCTATAAAATATCGCTTACATTTTCAAAATTACATAATTTAATTTAACTTATTCAGAGCTATATATATATATATATATATATAAGTTTCCATAACTATTCCCCTGAATAGCATGGAATTTAACGTTTAATGAAGAAATGTGAAAGACATTTAACTAAAGAGAAGTTGCTATCAGAAGACGTTATATATATATATATATATATATATATATATATATATATATATATATATATATATATATATATATATATATATATATATATATATATATATATATATATATATATATATATATATATATATATATATATATATATATATATATATATAATGAATCTTTTAAGAGTTCCATGCCTTTATCATGTACATTTTATGCCATTCATAAAATCGAAATTTATTAGAGAAAACATTTTTATAAATCAATACGATGATTCTGCAGATTTACAGTAGCCTGACGAACGGATTATATTAAATGGTCAAGAAATTCTTGGAAACGGTATCTTTAGGTATTCGTCATGAAGGTTGGGAAATTTATTTCTGCTGCAGACAACATTAAGGATGTTTCGTTCTTGGCAGAAAGGGACAGAGTTATAAAGAGTATTTTCCACATTCCAGCAGTAGCTAAATATTATTGTTCATAAGATTATTCGGAAAATTCCGTGATAGTATCTCTATAAATTCACAAATATTCAGCAATTGTTGTCAAATGAGCATTCTGCTTATTTAACATTGACAATAGAGTTCTTTGCTCGGTGAATAAGGAGAGATCTTGGAGTATTCTATAGCCCAATGAAACACATTTTGATCTGAATGGCGAAGTGAATGCTGCAACTTCCGCATGTAAGAAGAAGAAAATCTTTACTGGACTCTTCACATTCCTTTACATTCTCAGAAAGTCACAGAATGGATTGGATTAACTGCAACATTTCTATGCAATCTGTTTATTCGAAAATGCTGAGAAACTTAGGGGCATTCTCCATAACTGGATAATGTTATGGATAATGTGCAAGAGAATGATTTTCCCCCCTCCCTCCCTTGCAAACACATGAATGCTTGGACAGAAATATTTTCCTGAAAGATGCCCCCACAATGCCAATTGCATTAAAATATTCTTAGAAGGATTTTTTTTATTAAAGAACGAGTAATTATTCGGTATTTTCATCATGATTGATCAACAAGATCCCCAGACTTGAATTCTATGATTTTTGGTTTTGGTGCTATTTAAATTAGTTTATTTATTCTTATAACTCAGAAACTTTGCCAGAGTGCAAGCAGAGTATTTCCGATCACAACTTCAACATTTCCTAGAATTTGTTATTCATGACTGCTGAAGATGTTATTTTGGCCGGCGTCCTGGCATAGGGGTAGCGCGTCTTCCCCGTGATCTGGGCGTCCCGGGTTCGAGTCCCGGTTTGGGCATGGTTGTTCTTCTGTTGTTCTATCTGTGAGATGTGTGAATGTGCCCTCCTGTAAAAAGGGGTTGTGCAAGCGAATGAGTGATGCGTGAGTGGCAAAGTCGTACTCTTGGCCCTAGTTGGCGCTGCTATAAAAAATAAGAGACGTTCCCCCTCAGGTTTAAATCGCTGTCTTCGTATCAGTGGGCTTGTCAGTGGCAAGTGTCATGAGAAACAAACAAAACAAACAACAACATGTTATTTTGAGATTTCAGAGAGTTCTTTGCAATAATGAACATCATAATGAATTCGACTTTTTTTATAAACCATTTAATTATGCAATGATCTCTAATTGCAGCATAGTCATTAAAACGCTCTCTGATGAAAACTTTTGCTAATCTGTTCTTTAGTTAAATGTCTTTCCCATCTCTTTGTTAAGGAGTTCACTGAATGTTATATTTTTGAGATATTAATTACGGAAATACAAAATACTGAATAGGATAACTAAATTATGCACATTCTGATTTTCTAAAATGTAAAAAAATCGACAGAAAAGAAGTTCAAATCGGATTATATTTATTATAAATTTCTGAACCATCTGAAAA
The DNA here is from genome assembly GCF_947563725.1 of Argiope bruennichi. Lineage (NCBI taxonomy): Eukaryota > Metazoa > Arthropoda > Arachnida > Araneae > Araneidae > Argiope > Argiope bruennichi. Next base: position 96,035,922 of record NC_079152.1, on the reverse strand, counting down.
AGTGATATCAACTTTTTTAATGGCACTTAATTTGGTAATATTAACTGAAACATCACTGATACTAATAAGGAAATATTAGAATAAACACTATAAATATTGTGCATAAACACTACAAATATTAAATTTTTCAACTCATTCATTTTATCTTTCATTATTTTACCCCTTGTTTTCTTTTTCAAACCACATTCTAATGAAAATTTTTAAGTGATATGATTTCGATCTGAGATTCGCAGAAATAATATCGGCACATGCAAGAAAATAATAAATATTTAAACTATAGATATGCATATTCTAAAGGTCTTGTGCAAATAAACAAAATAAACGGTACTTTCCAATTCATCATTATTTTACTTCTGGATTTTTTTAGGGTGGCATTAATTTGCTTCATTCTATTGTTTATTGATGAGTTTTTTTTTATGTTTACTTTCTCGTATATGAAGTAAAGAGAAAATATCGTAATAGTCAAAAAAATTTGAACTCGAGATTTCAGCGAATCTCCCAGTTTCAGACCTCAATGAGTTCGAAATACATATTTTTGGAAAACGTCAAAAGTACTTTGAGGCAGGCAGAGGAAATTTGCTATACGGTCTTTACACAAAATTTATAGATTTCTATCAAATTTTGGACAAAATTTGTTCAGAACATGCAGGTCTGTCCGTCTGCTTCAATATTTGTCAACAGGATAACTACAGAACAAAGAGAACTTGAAGAATGAAATTTGATATACAAATTTACCATCTGTACTGTAGATACCTATCACATTTTGAGCCGAATACATCAAGCGGTTGACGGTCTGTCGGTCTGTACTTTTAGAAACACTTAATCACCAGAACTCAGAAACGCAGTGACTCAAACATATCAAATTTGGTACGTGATTTTGGGACTACAAGTGCCATTCTCAGCTACATTTTTGTTTCAATCAGCTGCGGAAAAGGAATCTAAAACATTAATTCTATTTTCGGATGCTATTACCTAAGTTTCAAAGATTAATAGCCAAGAAAGCCGCCAAGGATCACACGATAATTTCAATAAAAATGCTAAGCTCACACCAAAGTTAATATTTTATAACTATTGTACGTCAATGCCATGGAAGGCGTTCACTGGAATAACGCTTCTATTAGAGAATATGTGAGAAACTTTTGAGGAGATCACTCAAAAGCCGATTTCTATATGGATGCATTATTTCATTTTATTGTTACATAAAGTACGCATTTAAAAAAAAAAACATATTCCCACTTTCAAGGCAGAAAAGGAAACTAGATTCTTACTGCCTGAAAAAAAGTTTCATTTTCTCCACTAATTCCTTATCAGTTAAAGGTATGAGAATGGAAGGGTATGTGAGAAATTATAACTTATAATGTTTTTCCAATAAGGTATCATGAGCTCAAGTCAAAAAGTAGTCGAAGTTAGGAGTTGAAATTTACTTTTCATCCCTTAACTTCAAAGCAAATGCAATTATCAAAAAATGTGCAGCACAAAATTGTTCATCATGACGAGCTGACAATTTGTCCAATTTGAATTATCTTTCAATCATATGAGAGTTATGCGGAAAGGAAAATTTAAGCATCCCACCGTTACCAATATAGGACCTCGATCAAAGGCTCTTGGCTGCTATGAAATTCTACATATCAGCTGGAACATAAATAGAAACGAATTAGAAATGGACAAAATTACTGACGTTCATTTTCATTGGCGATCATGGGCCATTTCGGCCGAAATTTAAAAATCTAAAATTGGTTATACATATATTTTACTTTTATGACTCTCTTTGCTGGATATTGGATCAAGCATTCATGGCATTTTTATAATTATCTTCAGCTTAAAGCTTCATTGAAGACGATAGATTTAGAAGCAATATTTACATACAGTGACCGATTATCATTACTTTTACTTTCTCTTTCTCCGAAGATTTTCAGGTGCATATTTAAGTAAATTTCCATTAATTTTTTCCCCTTTCTTTGTAACCTAAGCATCTTTCATAATTTATGGACACGCGAAGTGGTCATTTAGAGTTTTTTTTTTCGAGGCAAGATGTTGTTGCATGCCACAAGTATCGGCATGTTTGATTTAGGAAGGAAATAATCGTTTCTGGTCCAATGAACGAAAAATTTAACTAATTTCTGCCCATGCAATAGGACCTGCTATTTCGAATGTTTTATTCGAATTTTTTTCTTTGGTGTCCTTGAATTTGTGTTAGAGTAATTTTAAAATACCGAATGTTTGAATTTATTGTTTGAATTGATTTTGTTTTATTGATTCGAAATCAAAAAAAATTATTATTATTATTTTAAATATTTTTATTTTTAAGAGCCTTTGTATCATTTTTTTAAATAATTTTTTTTTAATATAATAAAAAATTTTAATTTAAAAAATTGTTTTAAATACGTTAAATTTGAATCATACTGTTTCAAATTTTATTTCACATTTGTTTATACAAAATATTGTATCATCTATATTTTTATTAAAATTGTGCTTTATTATCAAAATTTTAATGTAAAAATCTGCTATTTTTACATTAAAAATTGTCGTTTTCCTATTTTCATTTTTAGAGTTTTTCTTATGCTCCAATCTTGATTCTAGTATAAAGATAAATTAACTTTTTTATGTATGTGTTCAAACTAACTTTGAATTGTTCAAGAATTTCAGAATTTAATAAATGGAGTTTTGTAATCAAATTTTGATATTATAAAATTTAAGAAAAACATTATTTCAAAGTGAAATTTTTTCCTTCTTTGAACATAAGTAATCTGTACCAAAATAAAATCGAACATCCGCACCTCCTTCTATGAAGAAAGTTATATTCAATTAAAGATAACCAAATCTCATAAAATTAGAGTGATTTAGTAATTTCTAATGATTTGGGAAGTATAGCAGTGTATTTAAATTACGATTGAAGAAAACATTTGCGCATAAAAACATTGATAAGACATGATAAAGGAATAAGATTAGGAATGATATCACACAAAGAAGCATGAAACGAAGATACATTTGAAGGAACTGAAGCATATTTAATATATCTAAATTTAATTAAAAGAGTATCAGAATAGGAGTAAAATCCCAAATAATTATACATTGAATTTTTTTGGTGCAGTTGTATTAATGTCCTTTTTGAAACAACGCAAAATCTTTTGGGATATGTCTCTAAATCTTGAATCATGATCAGATGCTGAGAATGATTACATAGTGCCTTTTCCAATATTCGCGTCATGGAAACACATTGGCTTTTAGATCACGACGTTAGATTTAAATTACATCAAACCAATACACTCGGAGGATTTTATAGTAGAACAAAGTCTTAAACTCCGAATTTCGGAAGTCAATACTTTAAAACTACGTCATCGTGGCCGTATTTTTGTTTACAAAATAATCTCAAATTTTTTAAATCCTATTTTCAATGCTTCAAAACTTAATGAAATAATTTATGAAGTAAGATATTTTACATCTCCTTTAATTTTCGTATTACTTTTTATCGTTTATTTTGTGAGATATTTAAAAATCTCTTAATATTACAGAAATAACTTTTATTTACTATTTGTATGACTATTTATTGTTTATTTGGTAATATACATAAAAATCAATTAATATTGTAGAAATAACTTTTTTAAAATTTTCTCCCCCCCCCATCCCTTTCTCTTATTTTACTCTCTTTTTAAGGAAGAGAGAGAGAGATTTGTTTCGGTATTTCGTTCTTTTTTTTTTCATTCTTCTTTGTTGTTGTTTTCATTACATAAACTTAACCATGCTCCACTTATTAATCGTACTTTATGTACTTACATTATTGATAATATTTAACCATCTACAAAATTTTCGGTATTTCAATCTGAATAAAAAAACATTAAAAAATCTTTTTTTATATTATTTAATAAGTATAATTAATAAACAAATCTGCAAGCATTTGGCAAAAATCCTTCCAGCCGTATATTTCCCCTTAGGGAAGATTAGAATTTAATAGCAGATTTTATTTAGAGAAAATTCATTTTTCATCCATTCCTTGGAATTACAAAAATTATAAAAACAAGAGATCATAAATTATTTAGTAGTTTGGGTTTAACTGGTCGATAGTGACTGCGTTGGGAGTTTTACAAGTCTACCCCGAAATGAGGAAAACTTTATTCACTGTTGCAATTTTGTTGTTTCCATTGCTTTGTCTTCTATTTTTCTAGAATTACTTTCTTTCGATTTTCACTTTGTTTTCCTCCGATTTTCTCACGTTATCTTTCAGCTCAAGTTTTCGCAAACATCGGTAATTTGAAATTATTGAAATAGAAATTACCTTAAAGAAGGTGGGCCATTATCTTCCTTGTGGAATTCTGTAAAGAGAAGCTCACGTATCTATTTTTAAAAAATTTACTTGGATAATTTCGATTGTGTAAATTTTTCTATTATTATGTATAAAGTTCCCACTGGGGGGGGCTAAGTGGGTAGTGGGTACAGAAATAGGTGGGGGTTGACTACCTACCATCGACGACGGAACGTGCTTCCAAAGGGAAGGGTTGTACCTGATTGATGATGGCCCTTAAGATTCAACCACAGTTCCCGCCAGTATTGTTGCCGCGGTTGTTTGGCCATTCAGTTTTATCCGTGTGCCTTTGGGTGGGTCAGAGTATCAGTTTGTGACATTATGAAGTCAGAATAATAATCCAATTGAAATGTACATTTGTGTAGATAAAATATATAACATCAATTTTATTGACTTTAATTACTGAATTGTTTTCCAAAATAAGATATTGTTACAAATATGAAATGTTGCTTCCCAGCAATACTGATCGTATGGTTGCGAAGAGACGTACACATTCTATCTGGACGCCAAAGGGAAAAGCAGGAATTCGACCCCCGGCCTTGGCGACAAATTTGGCGACTTTGACGACAAAAATTGGCATCACGAATCTTCAAGTAAAAACTAGTTTCGTCGAGAAGTTTCCAGAATAGGACCGGAACATTGGAGAACTCTCTATGTGACGTCACATCCGGTCTCAAGGTATAAATAGACAGAGCCGCTGTTTCGGAGTGAAAGCGATTAGCTTGATTGCTTTGCAAACTGAGTGATTTTGTTTGGACTACGTCTATTTAAAATGGTGGATTACTGTTTATTTTGTGCTGCAAATTTGTGCAAGTACGATTTTTGTTGTCATCTGTACTTCCTGTTTTATTACTTTTAAAGAATAAATTACTATTTTTCTAGTATCCTGCTTGTCGGACTGTTCACCTACACACACCGGACAATTTTCGTAACAATATTATATATGCTCATAGATATTTTGCCAGATTGGGAAAAGTGGAGCTTACAACATCGTTTTTTCGCCTTTAATAAAAGTTTATTAATCAGAGAGGAAGCGTTTAAATTGCAACATTTATATTTTAAAGGCAAACCATAATTTTTGTTCCTAGATATCTGGCCTCAGAAGGGAGAATGGGGATAGTTATAACATAGTTTTTTTGCTCTTAAATAAAACACTATTCATCTGAGAAAAAGTGTTTAAACTGAAAAAAAAATTATTATGCATTAAAAGAAAGTTATTGTATTTGCTCCTAGATATTTGGCCGCATTGGAAAGAGCATGTTGCAGCATCATATTTTTTTTTTCTTTGCGTTAAAGAAAAAGGTTTAAAATCTAAAAAAAATGTTGGAAATGATTGAGTAGAAAAATTATAAATGTGAAAATGACCTAGCAAGCCATCAAGCCTTAAAATAGTTTAAATAGGGAATGAGAAAAATGAAAATAAAAATCCATAAATTTCGAAAAATATTTTTTTTTTTTAACTTGAGGGAAATTTTTATTATATTTCAATATATACGAAACATACGGAAATGTTTGGTAAAACTTTCAGATCCATATTTTTATTATTTTTTTAAGAAATTTAAAGTTATCAAAAAATGTCTATAAATATATATTCTATTAGATCAAATTTTGAAACTGAGGAATAAACTTCTTATGCTAACAATGGTGTTCTACGATTTCAAACAGTATGATAATAATGGATTTTCGGAAAAAAAATGATAATGAAAGTCAAATTCAAATTTAACTACAGTTCTTTTTCAATTATTAATCCAGAATTCTCTTTATAATTGCCTTTATGTTCCAGAAACTACAACTTAATATTTCTTAGAATCAGTCGGCAAAAAGCAGTTTTTGTAAAAAATCATCTTTTTTTCGCCATTTTTTTGAAAATCTACAGTAAAAATCTTGGAAATCAGCGTCAACTGAAATTAAAGAACAGCATTTTTTAAATGCGATTTTATTTTCTTTCCCCGAATTTGGACAGATTAAAAAAAAAAAAAAATACTTATACATTTTTATTCATTACTCGGCTTTATTTTCCCGACAAAGTTGAGTTTTTCAAAAAATAATCCAGATGCCGATATGAAATTTTTTCAAATCCTTTATTTGTGATTATTTTTCAAAATAATTGTAAAGAAAATCGCTCAAACTGAAAAAGAAATTAAAAATATATTTTCAAATTTAAGCTTTTTCATAATTTATTCTTGCCTTATCTGTGCTATCTAAACTCTCAGAGGCTCATTGTGCAGGTATTTTTAATACCTATAACTTTTTTGTTTCAATTTTTCCTCGCGGATTAATGACATCTTTATTTAAACGCGAAAAACCGATGTTACAAGTTTTCCCTCTTCCCGTCTAATATAATCAGATATCCGATAGCAAGCATAGTGACCTTTTTTTGCTGACTAATATAACAGTTTAAGTCAATAAAACTGTTGTTATATTTTTCTCCACAATTCGATACTTTTCAAGACAATTCTACTCAACTGTAAATTAAATTTATTTTTAAATGTCATTCATAAACATATGGTGAACAGCTTCCACAAAACTTGTAATAAGTGTTTTTGTTTTTCAGTATATGCAACATAAAAGCAAATAGCTAGAAAATAAAATTTAAAAAACAAATAGAAATAGTTAGTCGAATTATTTTGTAATTTGAAGCTGATTTAAAATTTTTGAATTTAATTCGGAAGGCACATCTATCATTTTCATATAAATAAAATTCATCGTAACATTCTATTATGTAACTTTTTTTATATTAATTTTGTATTCTAATTTTGCCATTAAAAGTTCCAAAAAATCACTTTTAAATTTTAGATTAAAATATTAATCTATTTGATGCAAAATTTATTGTAAATTATTTTGGAATTTAAAATTATATAGAAGGATAATTCATTTAAACGTAATAATGTTTAATAAAAATTGAAGTGATATAAAAGATCGATAAAAGAACGAAAAGAGAAATAATTTATAAAAAATAATAATTTTATAAACTAAAAAAGCAGCATTTTTGCCTTGGTAAACAGTTTCAATCTCGCAAAAAGATTTCTTAATTGAAAGAAAATTAAAAGAAAAAAATTTATATTTTAATAATACATTTGGATCTTTTAATAATCGTTTGCGTTTCTGCTAGGAAAAAAAATACTTCTTTTCGTTTAGAGTTTAATTTTGCAAAATGAAAACTGGCCCGCATATGCGAATAATATGATGATTTAAATATTTTTATAATACGAAACAATTATAGCTTGACATACTATATGTAAATTGCATCATGCAATATGTAGGGTGAAAAATCATTGAAATGCTTCCTTTTAAAGTTGTACATGTTCATTGAAAAATAATATTTCAAAATTTCTATTAGATATTTAAAAATTAATCAAAATTTTATATTTTGTTTTATAACTCCTGTACATATTATCATACATGAATAATTTTTTCTTCATTTTAAAATTTAAAAATATTAGCTTAAAAGTTATATTAATGTTTCTACAATTTTATCAATAATTTTAATAAATTTTTCCTACTGACTTTTTTAAATATATTTCACAGCAAATGCTTTCATCCAAACATTTTCAAGTTACTATGCTCCAAATTAGTAAGCGCCTTTACATTAAAAAAAAAATGGTTTTTAACAAAACATTTATAATCTTTGAATAACTTTTCTGTTTTGATACTGAAAATAACTGTAGATCCGCATATGTTATCTTAAATATTATTAAAAATTATGGCTATGTTTGTTTATATGTTTTGTATCTTCTCCTAAACAATTAGGCTGAATTCAACCAAATTTTGCACTCATATTATACATCATAAGATAAGAGAAAGAATTATCTTTTGTTTTTAATATTTTTTTCTCATATTTATTATAAGATTAGAGAAATAATTATTTTTTGTTATTAGTATCCTTTCTCCTATTTATTATAAGATAAGAGAAGGAATATCTTCAACTTTTCAAGTACAAACTTAATTAAGCATTCAGTTATTTAAATTCTAGGAAAATTTTGCCTATTTTTCTACTTGGAATCTAATTCTAACAATATTTTTTTTAAAATTCCATTTTATTTTATTACATGTCCTTTAAGAAACCTTTGATTGGTTTTAAAGAAGTGATTTAATGATGCTTAAAATTAAAATATTGGCTATATCTCTAAAGCAAATGAAGGCCACTTTTCTTTTACCCAGGATTTATGAACAGAGACAAATATTATAAGTATTAATAACTATGAGGAAATTAATTTTCGATTTGTTCGGTTGAATTGTTAATCTATTTTTTATTTAAAAACGTTTCAAACGTTAAAATCATTTTTTTACATTATAATATTTCATAAGAAAGCAATTTTTATGTTAAAAATATTTATTTAACATAAACAATTATTAATATTTATTAATTCAAAATATTTATTAACTAAAATATATAAAAATAAAAATATTTTATATCTAAAAATTTTATTTGGATTTTAATCCCGAACAACACCGAGTATATCAATTATTTCTCTTAAAATTAATAGACCAATTCGCTATTTGTTTCAGTTCAAAACGTTCTCGGAATTTAATTGAGCTTTTTACACACTTAAATTAAAATCATCGTACTCTTATATTTTTCTTTTAATTTTTCAGTATTTTCTCTTTTTTAACTTTATATATATATATATAAAGTTAAACGACTACAAAAATAACATTTTTGTAACAATTATTCACTTGGCACTGACAATGAATGACTAATTCCTTTTAAATCATTTCAACCATTCATTTCCGCTTAATAACAATTAAATTGCTTCATAACAGTTTTTATTCAGAGTAAAAATATTTTATTTTTCGCCTGAATCATCTTGTATATTTTATCATCTGCGTTAAACATTCAAGTTTGAAGCTATGTATAAAGAAAAAAGATCACTACTTTATTCTTCAGTGTTGTCTTGGATGAAAGACACTCTTCAACGCTTGACGGAAACCGAACGCCGAACGGAAAAACACTTTTTTTCCTACTGTTTCTTCAAACGTTTTCTTCCTTCCCTTTTTTCCAAATTTACTTTCTTTTCAGCTTGTTTTATTTATTTCTTTTTCTTTTTTTTCTTCATATTATCTTTCAATTCGAATTTTATCTACGCTGGTAATTTCAAATTACTGAAAAGGAAGTTACCTCAAGGTTGGCTGCAAAGCTTTGGTTCTGAAACGCTAGAAAGAGTAAAGTATGTGGGATACAGTCTATTTTAAAATTATTTGCAGCTGTGATTTCAATTACGTAGAAGAATGTGTTTTCGCTGATAAGATTTAAGTTCTGAAATTAGCTCATTTGAATCGTAACAATCTTGCCTTCAAAAGTTTGGAGTAAATAACTTTAACTACGCTTTAATTCATGCAATTCTAGTCATTCAGTTACACTTATAAAAATAAAATAGTAATATAATTTTAAAAATATTTATTAGAATAATTAGAAGAAGTTAATTACTTTAAAAATGTTTTTAATTCATAAAGAATTCCATTTATTTTTATTTGTAAGCTATTTATGCGACACTGCATTGCGGATTTCATACGAAAAATAAGTAACTCGATATTATAAATGCCTTATTGTCTTGTAATTTTTTTATACATTTTTATTTAACGTTTTTTATAATGTTTGTAAATTTTGCAATTGATTTATTATTTATTTTCTGATGTATTAATGTTTTGAAATTTTGTATTTTCATGTTGTCATTGTCAATATATAATTTTACTATATTCAAACCTTAACTATCAGTCAATTGAATAGCTTACTTAAATGATTGTCTTTCAGTGGTTTTACCTGATAGTCAATCTGGGTAAATTAATTTTAAATTTCTTTGATATTTATAAAAAAAAAGAGATATAATTACTTAAAAATGAAAAACTTTTTACATTTTTATTATGTAATAAAGATATGTTTTTAAAGCAGTTTTTTATTTCATCAGCCCAAAAAACTCTTATTGAAAAGATGCAATCAATATCTTGAAAATAAGATATTAGATTATTGATTATTTTCTAATAAAATGAATTAGGGTAAAACTAATTTTGGATTTTAAAAAATAACGAGAGAAGCTAATAAAATGAAATAACGAATATAATAAAATAACGACATTCCATGTAAAGTCATATGTAAAAGATATGAAGAAAAAAAAAGTCTTATTTATACTCAACAAATATTTTCATTTTTTTTTCTTTTTTACTATAACCAAGGAAAATTTTAAAACTATATCTATTTTTACATTTTTACGTTAAATTGATATATATATATTTACATGGTAAATATTATTAGATTTTAAAAAATTACTCTAAATAAATTATGCTTGAGTTTTCAACTCTGATTTATTAGAAAAAATTACTCTGATTAGCAATGAGAAATCAAATCCAAAATGTACATTTCCAGTGTAAAAAAAAAATAATAATAATGAATTCTAATTTTTACTTTGTGAACATTTGTCAATTTTTCAAACAATTTTTCTTAGCAAAATATTCCAAAATTTTAAAAACTTGATTTCTCTGTAAACTTGGATTTTGCATAAAATAAATGAACTTAGTCAATGGATTCCAAAATTCGCTATTCCATATATATTTTTGCAATGGATTACTGAAAATAAAAGATCCCTACACTTTCCCCCCCCTAATTTAATAGGGGATAATACTTTTTCTTCCCTTTTACAACGAATTTAGGCTGCTTCAGTTTTGTACAACAACTTATAAATGTATGAATAGTGTTCTATAGTTAACTTAAAATTCACAAAATGAGAATTGTTTACTATTGAATAATTGGCCAATTTTTTTAAGGTTTTCTTTTTCTTTTATGAAATTAGTACGGGTCAGCTCTAGTATCTCTGACGTTCAATTTAAGTTTTTCGTTTTTTTAATGCCTATGAAATATTCAAATTTTTAGCTTGTTTATACGCGTAAGCCACATATTATAATAATAAAATATTTAACAATATGAAGCATTCATTCCTTTAATGAAGTCTATTTGAGTCATTTTTATGATGTACTTTTATTTAACTCACCTTCTTTCACACTTTAATTTTTTTAATGCCTATAAAATATGAACTCATCTTGTAAACAAAATTCAAATTATTAACTTCTTTATTTTACTTAAGCTAAAGTCATAGATTGCGATAATGAAATGTTAACAATATGAAGCCTTCTTTTCACAAAGTTTATTTGAGTCATTTTTTTTTATATACTTTTATTTAACTCACCTTCTTTCATGTTTGTAAAGAAGAATTTTGTAATTAATATTTCATGTTCTTTTTCATGTGTTTAAGTTTTGAATTTCCTTTGCTACTGTGTTCATGTTGACTATACACCATTTTAATGTTTTTGAAAAAAGTTAATTATCAGTTAATGGATTCGTTTAATTATTTTAATTCCATACTTTTTGGTACCATTGGCCCCACCTGGTAGACTTTTAGAAAAAATTATTTTAACCTTATATAATATATACAAAATCGAATAATAGGTTAAAAAGTTTTTAAAAAAATCAGACGGAACAATGTGTTTTTAAGATTTTTTTAAATTATTATATTTGTTTTTCAGCTTTTCACTTCTCATTTCATTGTTTCCTTTAACGAAACTTTTTCCTTCGACGGATTTTAATGTATCCGCCATTAGTAACATTTTGCCTCACTGAGAATTTTCCGATTCTTGATTCTGGAACTAGGAGGGTAAAAATCCTCTTATTTTTTGTTGGCCATAGACAATGAAAGAAATTCCAACCTGTTCGCCAAAATCCTTCCAACCGTTTATTTATGGTAGGAAGAACTTAACAATAACAACAGTTTTCACTCAGAGTTAAGTCACAAGTTTTCGTTTAATAGTATCGCCTCATTGCGTTAGGCATTGAATTCGCAGTGAAGAAAGAAATCTCCACTTCATTCTTTAGCGTGGGTTTAGATGAAAGACTTGTCTCTCGAAGCTTGACATTTCAGTGTTCCTTTTACCTGAGCGACGAAACTCTTTATTCGCTGTTTCCTTTCAATGTTTTTCGTTTCCTTTCTTAGATTTACTTTCTTTCTTCTTGGTTTTAACTTATTTTTTATTCTTAACTTCTTCAGATTATCTTTTTATTGGTATTTCCACACACACTGGTAATTCCAAATTACTGAGAGGGAAACTTCTTTTAAGGACGGCCACTGTTTTCCCAGTGGGAATTCTGGCGATGAATGGGGGATTCAATTTTTAAAGTATTTCCCTTGTGATTTCACTTGTGGAGAATAATGCGCTTTAGTAGTGAAATATGCTGTATCTGAATGAATTGTAACGATTCTTTCTTTCTTTTAATTTGTTCTTTCATAAATGTGGACAAATTTAATTACATGCGTAGGAAGCATTCTTTTTAGGTATTTCTTTGAGGATGTTTAATAGACACTTTTGGGCATAGTTTCTTGAAATAAATCTAAAATTTTACATCTGATCTAATATGTTAGTATAATCATTAGATTTCTGGGTGTCTCAGTTTTAAAAAAATGCCATAATCTCTTGTCAGAAACATTACCAAATGAGGTTTAATTTTTTAAATCATCCATAATTAATTCCATGCCTAATGAATTCTATATCATAGAATTTGCAACGAGTGTCGACCTAAAAATTATCATATTTAGAAAAATCTAACATTTTTAGATACATTAAATTGTTAATAAATAATAAACTGGCTATCCTACTATTTATCTTTGTTTGTTTAATTGTACGACATTATGCAGATATTCACAATCTTGCTCTTTAATTGTTCTCGGTACTTAAACGAAATGAACTGTCACAAAATTGTGTTCAAAACTAATTTGGATAAGTTTATTGCGGTTTTTTTTAATTAAATGCCTGTTAATAAAATTGATACAAATGTAAAGACAGGTATTCGAATTTTAAAGTATTGTAATAAGCTTTTTGTGTGATAATTTGTAAGTATAAAAGTATTAATATGTGCAAAAAATGACAATAAAAAATTTTTTGTGTGATAATATGTTCCTAAGTTAGTAGGGAAAAAGTTAAAATTGCGATTAATTTTTGAGTGATTAAAAATCTAAATACAATTTTCAAAACCACTTTATTAGTGATTTCTTATCCTATAAATATTACTTACCAAATTTGATAGCTTTAAGTCTAAGGATTGTACTGTTGAGCATTTTGAATGGTTTTAATTAGATCATACGAATGATTTCAAATGAAGGATCTGGGCTTAATGCATCATGATCAATGTATCAATATGAAACATTAAGAAAATTATGAATTAAAACTCCAAATAATTTTTTTCAGAAACTGTTCCTTAGTTATTTTTTACTATCTTACAAATAGTTTTCAGCCAAATTTGATACCTCTAAATCTATTGATTTGTCGAGTATTTCGAATGATTTTAACAAATGAACGATCTGGTCTTAATACTTCATGATTAATGTATCAATAAGATCCATTAATTATGATGCACTATGCCAATAACAGAAAGTATGTTAATAAATATTATCATTTTCAAATGAAATGCTTTTCGAGGGAAAGTCATAATTGGCTTGATAAAACATTAGAGATAGCTACACAGTGCTATGGCATTTTCGCGCCGTAGCAGCAATCATTATGGAAAACTATTGCCCCATTTTGATATGGTTTCACAGGCTTACTCATAGCAGATTAATTCAAAACATATATTTTTAGGTAAAAATTTTTTTTCTAGAAGTGCGGTATATTTCTTATACTATTGAAACATTGCTATTCACTATCATAAAGTAATTACATATACCAGATTTTCTGTGATATTCTTATTTTCTATATATTTTCGAAACTTGATCTTTATCATTTAGCGTTAAGCATATTCAAAGATATATTACTTGCATTAAGGCAATTTAAATTGTGTGTCGCAATTAAAGAGTTACAGAAAATTTTACATCGTATGTTTAGTTCAGATTCTTCGACATTTCCCATCAGTAATGATTAAATAATTAATCGCCAATGAAACAATTTGGTTAAAATTTCAATAACTGTTTTAAATGGGATATTTGGTTTTTGTTAATTAATGATTCATTTTTGTATCAATTTTTAAATTTAGAAACTTAATACTTTCTCCCTATGTATTACTTTCTGAGTGCGTTTATTTATTTATAAGAGGGTCATAAAGATAAATTTTTTTGAAAATCCATGAAATAGATTTTTAAGAAAAGGACAACATTCATTGTTATTTATATATTAGCATTTAGTTTTCATAGCTAGTTTACATAGTTTTACATGGTATCTTTTCAATAGATTATCGGCCTTCGATGTTTGCAAATTTGATGAAATATACAGGGAGAGTATAAATGATTGACCCGATTTTTAAAAAATCGTATTTTTGAAACTACTGCACCTATTACAATAAGTGATACATGAATTTAAAGAGAAATATACCAAGTTTTTTCAGTTACAAATATAAGATGTGTGACTCTCTTGTTCACATCATACGTCCAATCTGAAATCCAATATTTTGTAACATCACTATGCAAATGGTTCTGAATGCTGCACAAATGCGTTCTTTAAATTCTGGCAGTGGTTTCGGCATTGGAGGCAAATAAACAATGCCTTGTCTCAATGATTTCTTCTTATGGGGTTATGTCAAAGATAACAGATAACGCAAAATATCGCAAAATGTTTAGAACGAACTGGATTACAGAGTGGACATACGCTGTGTAATAAGAGGGTCACACATCGTACATTTGTAACTGAAAAAAACTTGGTATATTTCTATTTAAATTCATGTATCACTTATTGTAATAGGTGCAGTAGTTTCGAAAATATGATTTTTTTAAAATAGGGTCCATCATTTGTACTCATCCTGTATATATGCTAATTTCATTTCCCCCCCAAATCTCATTACCCAACTCATTTTCACGATATTCTGAAGACTAATAATTAGAGTATAATGCATGCATATGCTTCAAAGCTAGTAAACATAATCAAGAGGGAAAACAATTATTTCTGCTATATAAAATCCTTTATTATAAAAATATGCACTTTAATAAATTATAAACGATTGTAATGAACTTAAATGAACATTCAGCTCCATTTGCCAGATATTTTGATATTCGTTTTATCATCTGCTATAACGAAACAGAAATATCGTACTAGATACTGATGTCTGTTATATCAGCTCAATACTGAATTTAATAAAGTGAACTTCGCAGCTCGTGATACACTGCTATTTTGTTCCACCCTAAAACTTTCCCATTCATTCAGCACGGTCGACCCCACCACGCGCAGTACTTCACTCTGCATACTCCCCCTTCCCTCATCACTTTAATCGCGGAGCAGAATCCCCCCTCAGAAAACCCTAAAAAAATAAGCCAACAAATAAAAAGTCGCTCAGTATAAGGCAGGAAATCCAGCACACAATAAAAGCGCGGGGGTGCCGAGTGGAATCGTCACACAGAGTTCCAGTAGAAGCCCGTCGGCCTGTCCACATCAGTCAGCAGGCGCCACGTCTTGTGACTAATTGTGTCTCTGCCCTGAACGAAAGCTCACTGGCGCCCAAGAAGTAACTTTTAGGAGTCAGGCCAACAAATTTCAAGATTTGTTTTCACTCGATTATTTATTTTTTACCCCCTGCCACCATTTCACAATGGACAGTGAATCGGAAAGAGAGGATTGTCAATAAAACAAATAAGAACGACCCATGAGGGGTAGATCGGTTGGAGTTGGGGGGGGGTCCCTGAATGTTAATAAAGGAACGATTAAATCGGCAATTGATTTTGAAAGATAAGAAATCAATTAATTTGTTTGAAATGAACTATGCTATCTAAACGTTAAAGCTCTGATCATTTTTAATGAAGTAGACAGGATATGTGCGCTCAGTTAAAGATGATACTAGTGATCGTAAACTTCCTGAATTTTTCTAGAACACGGAGAAATAGTAATATAATTATAGTAATTTAATAATAGTATAGTAATATAATAATTATAGTAATTAAAGCATAGTTATGGAATAATTCTAGTAATTTAAGTATAGTAATATAATAATTATAGTAATTTAAGCATAGTTATATAATAATTCTAGTAATTTAAACATAGTAATATAATAATTATATTAATTTAAATTTATAATAGTATTAATAATTGCAAATTTACCAAGTTTTTCTATTACCGATAATTCGATAAAAGTTTCAAACGGAACTGTTTAATCACAAACGAATGTAAAAAAAAATATGGTAATAAAATATTAAATGTTGTTAACATACTTATATTGTCATATACTTACATTTTTATATACTTATATTGTCAATATACTTATAAAATATTAAATGTTGTCAATAAAAAATTTATTTGAAAATAAACTTACTTTATACATAAATAATGTAAAGATAGTTCAAAAATTTTATAGCAGATTGTAAGTAATAAACCATTCTTAGGAATGAAAAGAATTAAGAAATATATAATTAAAATGCGATTTATTATAACATAAATAGCCTTTTATAAACATAATTCATGAATATATTTTTCTTTTTTCCAATTGCTATCTAATTTTTTAGCAAAATGATCTAAAAGGCTCTTTCAGATCCCGTAGTTATAAAAATTAGTCCATTAAATGAAATTATTCTATTATGATTATAAGTGTTGTCCTGTGACAAAAATTTTCTAAAAATAATTTAATCGATCCATACAAGTCTAAAGAAACAGGACATAAACTCTTTAGATAACTCGTTTTATTTCTATACTGCAATTATTTTTCTTTCTTTGGAAACTTTAACAATTATTTATTTCTTCTTACAGAAAGAAGCAACAGAAGCTTCCTCAAAAATTAATTCAATTTCTTTTAAGAGATATCTAGTTTCAGTGAAAGCGGTAAAATCGAAAACAATTTTTCAATTAAAATTGGTAACAGAAAATTATTTTTAGAGCAATTTGTTACCTCAGTGTTTTTTCTTGTGTGTGTGTGTGTGTGTGTGTGTGTGTAGATTCAAAGAATATAAGCTGGCGTATATGAATAATTAAAACAAATTGAAACTTATTTCTAAGAAGAAAATTTTAAAAAATCTAACTTGTTTTTTCTAACTTTAAGATTCAAAAACCACGCGACGTAATTTGAAATGTGATCTGATGATAGACAGACTTTTTTCCGGTTGTTTCGATTTTAAGTGAAATGTCTCAGATAGTCTCAACAAAATTGTGACTATCTAAAGAAATTGGGTCAAATCTAGACAGAAAAAATGTCATTCCTAACTTAATTAGAGTTTTTTTTTTAAATCTTCAAAAAGATTATCATATCTGAAAAAATGTTAAGCTCAATGCTAAAAATTATAGTTTTAATTAGAGTAACGCTTAATTTCCCCGGGGTCCTGACCTAGGGGTAGCGCGTCTTCCCTGTGATCTGGATGTTCCGGGTTCCGGCGTGGTTATTCTTTACTCTGTATTCTAACAGTGAGGTGTGTAAAAGAACGCCCCAATAAAAAGAGGTTGTGCGAGCGAGTGTGTGAATGTCATTTTCTTATGAGCTAGAAGTCAGACTTCTGCCCTCGGGTGCCTTTACCCTCAGAAGCTACTGCAAAAACTCAGCGTAAATCTCTAACTTTGTCAGCGGGCTTGCCTATAGCAAGTGCCGTAAGTAACAACTACATAGCTTAATTTCAAAGCAAGAACAAGATAGGAAATCTTACAAACAAGCTATAGCTAATTTCCATGGAATTTAGAAAAAATCTGCAAATTTATCTTAGATGTAAGCAAATTTTAAGATATTAAATAGCAACATGAGCTTAAAAGTTCATTTTTTTTTTATCATTCACACCCGGATATTTATTCTTAAAATTTAAATGCAAAGGGCGTTTAGTAAGTCAACCATCTAACTCTCCGACCCGCCACGAAGGCACACGGATTTAAACCATAAAACTGAATGACCGGACCGCCGCAACAGCAACATTGGCGGGAACTGTGGTTGAGTCCTAAGGGCCGTTACCGTACAACCCTCCCCGAAGGAAGTACGTCCCGTCATCGATGGGAGGAGTCAGATCCCCCACCTATTAGTGTACCCTCCAGGGTGGCGAAATCCAACCACCTTGCCGGAAGTATCTCATCCTCAATTCGAGGTGCCCCCCCCCCGGGGGGATTAGGAGCGTGAAGTAAAGTGGAAGAGTTTTCCCAAGTCATAAATGATATAGGAAGGTGATAACAAAGTGTGGAATATCAACATGATGACTAGTTATTGCTAAGCAACAATTCTCAACACATTCACCAAGCAAAGAAAAGCGGAAAATAAGTTTGGTGCGTCTATTATCCAAAAGAAGCAAATGAAGCTTTCTTTGCTAAAAGGAATGAAACTAGGATGTAAATGCAAAATATGTGTTTAAAAGCGGGATAAAAAAATCTAAATGTCAAAATATTTTTACCTGAATTCCCCTCCCCCCCCCTATATGGATCTGTTTTGTGGAAAAAAAATTTTTAAATGTCGTGGAAAAACCGGGTTGTATCTTAGAAATCATAAATCATTCGGAAACTCTACAAAAAGCATTAATCCAAATCAAAAGAATTTTATTTAATATTTTTTTAAAGAATTTTTTAAGTATCTTATTGCAGGTCTGTGTTGTCTTCTGACTATTATTTCATTCATATTCATGAAAGAAACAGATGTATCATGTGTGTGAAGAAATGTGTCCAATATAGCGTACGAATAAGTATCACTTTGGATGAAACATTGGAATGATTTGTACAACATTCATCTGTACGGTTAATTTTCATTTGTATAGAGACGATTACATGCCCTTACGCAATTGTAGCATGTGACTTTTACAAGACGGTGAAACTAATCAATAATGAGCTTATTTGGTGGAGAATTGCTTTCATGAATTGCCATTTATAAGAATGTGTTGAGCAGGCTCTTCAAAAATGAGCTCAACTGAGAATGTTTGGGACATTTTAGAGAGATGAAATGACACACACAATGTACCTTATCTGTAACAACACGAAGTATGTGTGCAATCTTTTGTTTTCATTCTTTGTCATTTTTCTGATCTCAGTCCCTGGAAATATTTTAAATTCTTCAGCTTTACTGTGAATAAATCCAGGCACTGTTCATATAGTTTTGAAACATTCACTTTCTTTCTATAAAACTTTGACTAATTGCTATAATAAGCCGACTTTTATTTGAATCGATGGAAATAAAGCTTTTTATAAGTTAATAAAACTCCTATTTGGATATTTTGGATTCTACATTCCGATGATTTCTTTTCTCCTTCCCCAATTGCATTCCAGAGATGCAAAAATACACCTTTGTTTCCACAAATGTGAAATGTTTTTGCTTTCTCGTGTACGAAATATAAAGTATAGTAATCGTCAAAAAATTCAACTCGAGATTTTGACGAATGTTTGCGTTTTAGACCTCTTTGAGTTCAAAAAACACATTTTTGGAAAATATCCGTCTGTCTGTGATAACGGTAATTCCAAAACTCTTTGAACTAGATGGATGAGATTCGGTCTTCATGCCACATTTGCAGATTTCTGTCGAATTTCGAGCAACATCCATTCAGAGGAAGTCTGTTTGTCGTGAATAAAAAAGCAAGATAACTACAAAATGAAGACACTTAAATAGATAAAAATTCGGTACGCAGATTTTACATCTATTATGTAGACAACTATCAAAATTAAAGCCAAATCCAATGATGGGTTGACCGTTTGTCGGTCTGTACTATCAGAAGCATGTAAACGCGATAATTCGGAAAAGCAATGATTTAAATTTATCACATTTAGTATGGGATTTTATAACTATGCATATAATCTTATGTCAAATCTTTGTCTCAATCGGTTGAGAAAAATGTGTCTAAAGCAAAAATTCAATTTTCATATACTATTAACCACATTTTAGAAATTAATGGCAAAAAAAAAAAAAAATTCTCTGAGATAACATTTTTATTAGAGTATGCCGGAAAGTTTTGTGAAAACCCACTACCGCTCGGTTTTAAAAAAAAATTTCATTATTTAGTTACTAAAATATTAAAAAAAAAAACAATATGGTAAATTAATTCATGTTCTGAAATCTAGCTCTCTAAACCGCAAAACAGCTTAATTATGAAAAAAACGCTTCTGTTTAAACCTCAAAATTGAGCATGAAATTAATGGGAACAAGAATATACAGGATGTGTGAAAAGGGGAGAGGGGTGGGCATATTGTCATGCACAAAAATATTAGTGTTACGATTTTAATTTGGTATATCTGGTTTCACTATCATATTTTGGAAGCATTTTGTCAGCTAAAAGGGAAATGTTTAAATAAATAATAGTATATATTTGTGTTATTCTTACTTTTAGTGGCTACAAAAAAAAAGTAGAATATATATATTTTTTTCAAATTTAAAAAAAAACAAGTTTAATATTTTCTTATAAATAATTTCACATTACTCTTATATATGCATAAATTTATACAAATTAGATCTGTGATTTGTAATGCATCTATGCTTGGGTTTTTTTTTATATATAAATTTTCTTTTATTTATTTCTTCTATTATTAGCGTTCGGAAAAAATATAAAAACTCGAATTTTTTCTAAGATAATTCTTTCATCACACATTTGTTTAATTTTGCTGAATCCATTCATAAACTAAATATGTTTTCATCGGCAAGCAATAGAGGCATCCATTGATTGTGACTCCGATTGATACGCGTGCATGCTTTATTAGTTTTCATTTAGGAAGAGTAGTGTGCGGGTACAAGGCACTCCTCGATGCCTTGCATACAACACTGCTTCCTTCCGAGCATAATGGATCTGGATACCAGACTTCTAGTGGCTCCCAGAGGCGAATATTTGAGGTGAATTGATGCAGTTATTCTATGTTTCCTTGTAGCTACCTACAAATAGCATTATCTCCAACACCTGTGTCTTTGAAAAGCTCATTCACCTCTTTGAAATGCAATCTACAGAAAAGTCCGCTTTCAACTATCTTGTGACAAAGGGGGGACATTTCTGTATACCCACAGGTAACCTTTAATCCTTTAGATAAAGGAGGACAAATGCTAACATCTAAAATAAAATGGTTCTTGCATTGTCACTGCAAAATCTCTACTTGCAGAAATTGCAGACATTTTTCTGTCATTATGTAGTAATGTTAGACAACACTATCTCCACTAATCTACATGTAATATTATGATAGGGCAATATCTTTTATGAACTTTGAGAAATATATATAAGTAATCCCTTATAAAAAATAAGTAAATATAAATTTACTTATTTTTGGAAATATAATTGAACTTGTTCTAATTTTTTCTTCAGTTTTCGAAAGTCGTACATTTCTTTGCAAGTGAACACCATATTACCTGCTAAACTGGATCTTTTTTATTATAATTTTTAGTTGTAAGGTCATACGAAGGATGCGATTCATAAAGGGAACTGATATTCTAGCCATCTTCAGTAGTCGCATAAAACTGCAATTCTGACAAATAAAAATTTAACTAGCTAAATCATTCGGTAGTAGAATGCGCAATTCAAAGCATAAATTTTTCGGAATACGTGACTCAATAAACCACATGCATCTAAACGAAATTCATGGCGCAAACAGCTATGTTTGCAATTCTTTGGTATAATTTAGTCTTACGCATTTTGTATAAATCGAAGCTTAAGACAGAAATTGTTTGATTTGAAAAAAAAGAAAATTTGCTTTGCATAAATCGAAATCTAAAGCGGAAACAGTATGCAGGATAAAAATGATTTCTTTCGAATTATTATTATTATGTAGCCAGTTTTATTTACAAAAGTATTAAGTGATAAAAATTGTAACTTTTAGTTGCATCATTTAAATACCCTTAGCTGTACCATTACCATAAAATAAAATTTGTACCATTAAAATTGTACTCTAGAATATTATCGATAAAACTTTAAATTAAATCTGTCTGCTTATGAAAGTGACATGTCTTGTTCATTTGAAATTCGTTAAGTTCTATTCTCTTGGTATCTTTTTCCTCTTCTTTCCCTCCTGAATATTACTTTAATGGTACTGAATTTCGATTAATCATTTTAAAATTAAATATTTCATTTATCTGCAAAATTCAATATTTTTTTTTTTTTTACACCTTTTTGATTTTCAGATTCTAATTTTTTGTAGCCATTTTTGAGAGTCTCCTATAGAAAAAAATTCCAATTTAAGAAACTAACGATATTTATAATTGACCTTTTTTTTATCTAAATGTATTATAAAATTTGCAAATATCACTATTCAAAAACCATTAGCATTCCTACACCACCTTTTTTAATGCGAGATAAAACAAATTACTGAAGAATTTGTAGAAACAAAAATTGTTTGGAAATGTTTAATTTAACGAATCTTAGCAACTACTATTGTTGAGAATTATATTTAAATTGTTTTTCTTTAAATTACTAAATTTAGATAAAAATTTCTCAATAGTCTAATTATATATGCTTAAAAATATTCTTTCTGCAAATACCGCTTTACGCCTTCATGACTAATCTGACTTCATCTAGTCTAATTAGCAAAGTAACATAGGGAAGTACTCAAAAAAAGGCACCAACAGCAACAAAGTGTTCATGCTTCTTTAGCCCTTTGCTGCTTTATTGTGTTGATTAAACAAAACCCACCTTTGTACCAGCAGATAAAGTCTTTCTCTTCAGTATCTTGCGTAAAAGAAAGGCTACCCATTTGTTAATTGTATTTATAAAAAAAAATGGTATTAGATGCTTAATTAGTGTTTAGCTTCTTATGGCTTATTTTTTAAAGGTATTTTACATATATAAAAAAGTATCATAAAATAAAAAGTGAAAAAATTTCAAATGGAAAATACATAAAATGAGAAGCTGCCATTAATTTATCATGAATTCCTGACAAAAATAATGACATTGGTGATAGGCGCAGTAATTAGAATACTCATGATAGATTTTTAATATTGCAAAATGTAGATTTTAGAATAATCTATCAATTGAATGATGTGGTGGCGGGAAATTTTTCTTGTGATCATCGGGACGACTTCACTTCCGTTTCATCAGAAATTCTTTTTCGTTGTAAGCCAATTAGGTGGCGGGAAACTTTTCTTGTGATCGTCGGGACGACTTCACTTCCGTTTCCTCAGAAATTCTTTTTCGTCGGGTCCCACGTTGGTGGACCGTATGTGGTATGTAGATTATTATGATCCATGCAGGAAGCAACAGGACGAATGTTTTTAGGAACATTTCTTTTAATAATCACATTCACACACTAAACAAACACAAACACAAAGACAAGACATTCACGCTCGCGGCTTCACAGCATCACATCTCATTCTAATTACAATCGCAATGCACTATGGGATGAAATATGGGATGGCCTAATCAGGTATCACCATCTAGTATCCAAAAGAGAAGACAAGAGTAATGCAACTGCTACATCGATATTTTTTCATTACACATACCACAAGGCTGTATTTATTATTATAATTTTATTGTAAAAAAAATATGGAGATCTGTTTTAGTTTTAGCCATTTTTTTAAATATAGTGAAGATTTTGTATTACAAATTATTAAACTTCAGTTTGATCTATTATTTGGTGTGGAACAGAAAATGAGGTTTTTGAAATTGCAATTATTTTTATATACAAAAATTTGAAATAATGACTTAACTAAAAATAAAGAAATGAAAATAACATCATCACTGATGTTTTACTGTTTCTTAATTACTTTCTCTTCTCCCATTTTTTTAGCATTTTGCTGCGGCTTTTCTTATGAATTGATTAATTCAGCTTTGAATGCATTTAATTCATATCATTCTCAATTTGATCACTTTTCAAAATCGTTATAGGTCGAAACAACTATATGTAATATCTTTGTTCTTCTTATCAAAATTTATTTAAAATGTAAGGTAATGTCAAGATTAAGTTGATATTTAGGCGCATTTTTCAAATTCACTTACTTTGAAACTTTTACATTTTTTTATGAATACATATTAAAATTAGGAGTATTTGAATTTCTCAATTTCAAAATAATAAAAAAACTTTGAAACATGTTAATTTAGAAAATAATAGGGCCATGATTTCAACATTAATATATAAATATAATTCTGATTAGTTTTTTGTATATATATTGCATGTTTTAAAATAAACTCCTAAAGAAAAGACTACAAATACAATGTAATACACTTTTATACAAAGGACGATCTTTTTCATTTTGGCTGAAATAAAAGACATTATAAAATATGACCGAAATAAAAGACATAATAAAATATGATCGAAATAAAGAACATATTCCTCTATTTTAGCTTATGTTCGTAGCAAAATTGTGAGGTTATACAAGCAGTAAATCTTAAGAAGAGAAAATTTAAAGTGAGGAAAAATGATCCAATAACAGCTTTTTTTTTTTATTTCATTGATAAACTATAACAGCATTGTGTTAAAGGCACTAATAATAAAAAATTTAATAACGAAGGATCTTAAAAAGAAATTAGATTTGAATACAATGTTATGCATCCCATTCTTACTATACGCAATTTAATCAATTTAATCAATTAATCACTTCAATTTTCAGTCTTGTTTCTGAATAAGAAATAGTTTTCAAAATAATAATGAATAACTATTCGTACAATATGTTGATAGCCTGAAAAAAAATTAAAATAATTAAATTTAAAATTTCCGCGATTTTTTTTATTTGCGTACTATAGACCTATCGGAAATAGACCATGCATCTGATGGATTTCTTCCATCTTAAGAAATTTTTAATGCGTTTCATGACTTACTTAGTTGGCAGTAATTAGCTTATATGTGCCTTTCTTCAAATAAATGAAAGAAATGATAGTTTTTAAAAATAAAAATAAAGTTAAAATGAAAGGAATACATAACAAATATTATAAATATATTTTTAATATTTTACTATTCTTGTATAAATTGTAAGTATATATATCTATTAAGTGCATATATCTAATTGAAATCATGCTTATTATATCCGGTTAAGCCTTAAATAATTTGGAGGCCTATTTTATTTCAGAAAAATTCTAATATTAAGAAATTAAATTCCTAAAAGTAGCAAGTTAAAATTTTATTAATAATGATATAAAATTAAATATTAAGAATAAAAAAATGAATAAAATGAAAAAATAAATGAATAATATAGTATAATATAAGTATGATCCATACTAAGTGATTATATACGTGCTTCACGAAATATTTATATTTGCAAATGTTAAAACAACCAAATTTGCACTCACAGTTAAACCATTTATAATTTTTTTTAAAATTTGAATAATGTAGTATTGATTAAAACCATACTCTTTCAGGAAAGAAAAATACTTTAATGACTTCATTCCATTTCAAATTTAAAGCATACACACAAAAAAAGGATGCATCTCTTTTTTGTTTCTCGGAACAAAGAATTAGAATAATTATTCTTAATTCAGTATATTATACATTAGCCACAGTCATTACCATAGAAATAGCTTTCACACTACCAATTATTTTTCACCCCCATAGGCGGTTCTATTCACAATCGACTTCATCAAGCCACAACTTGATGGAATTCTGAAAGAGCTAACGTGACTCAAACAAAGAAAGTGTGCCATCTTTCTAATCCAATTAAGCGTCTGATCGTGTTAAGTCGTCTAGTAGTGAGTACGTAAGGAATCTCAATGAAAGGACTGAAACAACGTCCGCCATTTAAGGTCATCTTTACAATGCAGAGCTAATTGATAAACTAGCCTGTAATGAATGAAGGCCAGACTTTAACCGACTGAGTGTTGAAAATGAAGATTTACTTGGGTTGGTTAATGAATGAATGCTCCATTTTTATTTTCCCGTATATAAAATATACAATAAAAGGTATTGTAATCTTCAAAAAATCCGTATTAGAGGATTTGATGATCTTCAATTTTCAGATCTTTATGAGGCTAAAAAATACAATATTGGTATTATGTCTGTCTATCTGTGAACATGATAACTCAATAACGTTTTGAGCTAGACGGATGAAATTTAGTAGACCTTATTGTTAAAATTTCTTCTTATGAAATGACGAGTAGCATTGGCTGCATCAAATTATGAAGAAACTCTAATATCACGCAGTGGTCTAAAAGTTCATCTAATCGCATACTAATACTACTTACGATGCAAATGATTCAAAAGTTCATTGATTGGAGATCAACATCTTTTTAAAAACATCAACGGGATTTATTCATTAAGGTTCAACAAAAAATATAAAATCAAGAAGTTACTTTAACAAAATTTTAAAAGCACAGAAAGTATTATATTGTCTATTCTCAGACATTTCTGAAACTCGTAGCAAACAAACTTCGCTAGAGCGAAAAGCAAGCCAGAGAGCGGGAGAATGGATTCGGATGTATCCTTACAAAAGCTGGCATCCGCTTTTATATGATCTCATGGCGATCACGTGATTGTTTACATGTACATACAGATTTACATTTGCATATTGCACAGTAGTTACGACTCGAATCAGAAATACCGAAATCCCATGCTAATTAGTCAGATGATTGAATCTCAATAGTTTAATCTTGGACAATATTAAATTAGCACGAGATTATGATAATTTACTATTTACGAGATGAATATGTTTAAAGATTAAAAGAAACAATTTCTCAAGAAAGAACAGAAGCAAACTATGCTTTTGTTTATGTAGGCATTTTCGCGTAAATTTCGAACTTTGGCTAGGAAAACTAACCGAAAAAGGTAATAATAATTACGATTAAATTATCTTTTTCTTAACACTTATACTATCTTGTAGATTTCTATAATATTTTAAATGAAATCCATGCAGAGGAAGCCTGTTTGTCCAGCTGTCTGAGTACAAGTGAGCTCAATAATTACAAAATGTAATGGACTAGATAAACAAAATTTGATACAAACAAAACAGAACTGGATTTTCTGCGATCAAGTTTGACCGAGTTATGAATATTTGAATATCATTATTTTATGATAATCAATAATTTCATCATTTTAGACAATCAATCTTGGAAAAAAGTCAAGCGCTGATTGGCGTATTTTCTTCAAGGCTATCACTGGTGAGATCTAAAATTGTGCGTTTTCATAGATAAATACATTTAAATTTCCATAATTCAACAAGTTTTAATGCAAAAGAGCGGAACATTTTTATGTGGTTGTTGTGACTTATGGCACTTGACAAGCCCGGTGGCAGTTATCTGTCAGCCATTTAAGCCGAGTGAGCTTCTCTTGCTTTTTCAGCGGCGTCAACTAGGGCCAAAAATACAACTTAGCTATTTCATGCGTCACATTCGCTTTGACAACCCTTTCTTACAGGGGAAGGGGTTCCATTCACACTCGTCACAGATAGAACTTAGAAGAAGAAGAACAACGATGCCCGAACCGGGACTCGAACCTGAGACGCCAAGATTACAGGGAAGACGCGTTACCTCTATGCGAAGACGCCGACGGAATTTTTTTTTTATTTAAAATATTATTGTCTTAAGAATGCTTTACAAAATATGACTCGCAGAACAGAGGTTCTGTATAAAAATTTAAAATTCGTAATTCATCAGAACATTTATTGATTAAAATTGCATAAAATACAATTATTTATTGCATTTAGACAAATTTTTTATTACTATATGCAAATTTAATAAAGTTTTAGAAATTAGCTGTTGTATCTGCCTTGATTAGATTGTATATTTTGTATATATTAAACTAAGCATACTAAAATAAAATTGAACTATAGAATTAATTATACAGCTATTTTAAAACGCTACAGAAAATTTTTTTTGCTCGCATTCATTTTTTTTTTTTTTTAGAAATTGTTATATTTATTTTATTTAATTTCATATAAGCACGTGAATATAATACATTCCTAGGTTTAGTTTGCAGTAAAGGTGGGTTTATACTTGACCAGTTATGTATAAGACGGTCAGTAAGACAGCGCATGCGCAGAAAGGGACTGATTTATGTTTGGCACTATTTCATAAGATAGATTCAGCATTCTATGCTTGGCTATGTATTGCCACTTTGGCGTCCCAGAGCTTTTCTTTTTCATTGCGTATTTTATTAAAATGATAGATATTTACACAAAGAAACATGATAAAATAAAAAATAAAAAGGTCAACGTACCTAAATTTGGAAAACTATAGAGAAAAAAAGGGCATATAAATTGAAAAAAAAAAAAAACCTCTTCCTCTCATCAGAAAGAACAAAAAGCAAAAAATGTCGGAATTAATCTATGATGAATGATCAATTTTTTGACAAATTTTACAAACGCATGCGCAGTAAGAAAAAAATGCAACACAGCGGCATATTGTTGTGCCGTCTGGAGTACTTGCCATGAACCGAGCAGCATTGTTCAGCCTTTCAACTCATGTACTGCATATTGGCCGTCCTATAACTGGCCGAGTGTAAACCCACTTTAAGATTTAACTTAATCTTAATACTTGAGGTTTTATTAACATAATGGCAATGCACCGATAAAAATTAATTATTTCCACACATTCATAAAGTGATCATGCAGGTTAAATTTTAGTTTCATTTTATGCGAAATAAAATGTTTGATAACATAATTAAAATACTTTTTAAAAACTCCATGAAAAATATAAACTTTATTTATATAACCAATATCTTAATTTATGACATTGGTATGATTTAAAAAGTAATTTTGGAACTTTAAGATGATGTAAAAATCAGTTTTGTGCTGTAATAATGTCAATATTATGGTAACATGCTGAAAAAAGATAATTTTTTCCCATGCAATCATAACTTGTTAAATTTTATTTTAGAAAGTTAATTTTAATTTTTTTATTTTTAGTGTGAAATAAATTGTTGGAAAATATGGCAAAATATTGATTTTAAATTCATTAAAAATAATAGCTTAATTTATAGGTTTAAACATTGCAATCATCGAAAAGATATATATATTTTTTAAATTTTATGGTGTAAAAACCATTTTCGTGGTCTTGTTTGTTGTGATTGATTAAATACTCGAGGAGTGTGCTTTGTTCGTTCGAGACGAGTCGCCCAGACGAGTTTGAGGAACAAGCGAATTTTCTGAGAACAGTCTAATGACGTCCGTGCATGTACCGACCGAGAAGGTCATCCTAGAATGGATTTCATTCAAAATATTATATGGATTTATGTTTTAAGAGTTAAAATTTTATTTATCTATTTTTGTATGTTTTGTTGTGAACGTGTTCCCTCATACGTGGAGAAACAGAAATGAGAACAGAATGAATTAGATAAAAATCTACAAATTTAATGTAAAGTGTGTTTGTTTTTGGTTTTTTGCAGACATCTAATTTCAAGGATCTGAAACGTGAAGATGTATCAAAATGCTGAGATCGAATTTTCTGATTTATGCATTTTTTTATATACATCATATGCGTTTTATATATACAGTAAAGCAAATATAAAACGCAGTAAACACTAAATGACTATTAAAATCTACATATTAAATTTACATGAAAATAAAAGTAAAGAAATGAAATGCAATCTTCATATTAGAATTCGAAGAAATTGTTTAAGCAATGTATCAAATAATTACTGTTCGTTCTCAGATGCTGTAGTCTCCCATGCTTTTATGCACGCGCCTTTAATTTTACCGAAGTAAGGGGAAGGAATCGAAAGGAAAATGTTTATATTTAACTTAGAAATATAATATAACCCGATTATCGACATAATTAAGTGGCGTACTACTACAGATACCCGCAATTTTGAGCTTGATGTATGTACAATAAATACACAAATTTCGAATTAAACTAAAAATATTATTCAAAATAACAATCGTAAAATATGAAATGAAAAGATATTTTACGGAAATAAGACCATTTTACAAGCTGCGCATTATTCCTGTGTGGAGTAAAATCGTTCAAAAACGAAGTTTCTAATAAAATATATTATACATTCATCTCTTGAAACGAATAAAATACATTATGAGATAAATCGATATAATATTGTTACGGATAATTCCCGTTGGGGTTCCTTCGTCTACTTGTCGGTCGATGAAATAAACAGTTCATTAATGATAGACGACGACTTTTATTAACGCGAAGAGGACAAATATCAGCCGAGCCGAACACAGGAAACACACGGCAGCTCACTACAACAAACAGTAGTCCACAAGTAGTAATCGGCAGCAACAATGACCACAACACACAAAGCGAACAGACCAAATTCAGCAGAAGGAGGGAATCTACGTAGCTTTACTCTACGATCTCTCCAAACGTCTGCAAACCTCCACTGTCTTCTCGCTTTAACTGTATCCTACTGCCGACACACTACTACACGACTGTCTACTCCTCACAGAACTCGATGATGCTTCCACAATAAACACTAGGACTCGGCACACAGATAAGTTCAGCAATCGCTTGAGCTCCACACAATACTTCGCTGAACTATTCCGCCGTTGCTTCGTTGTCCTCTCGACGACTCGATACTTGACTATGACTGACTGCAGCTTGAGACCGCGGCCTTTTATAGTTCCCAGGAGGTGGGGAGAGAAGTTTCTGGACAAATCAGGCTATATCGGTTCCTATTGGCTGAATTACTAATATTCTGGAAGTTTCCAGTAATATCTATTTTGTCGCCAAAATCACCAAGTTGCCAAATGGTCGCCAACTTTGTTGCTAAACTCTGGGATTACTGATTTGGTATCCGATCAGCACCTAACAGAGTTGGTCATAAAACGGTCTTTCCAGTGATTGAACTAGTCGTGCTGTGAAGCAACATTACAGATTTGTAACAATATACCTGGTAATAAACAAAATTTTGAAGTTGATCGTTTCTTAAATCCAATTCGAAGAATTTAGTTACAATTATTCTCAAACAGGGAGCCTTTGCATTTTTTGATATATTTTGTCTTTGAGAATTGTGTCTAACTTTCAAGTTGCTTAAATAGAATAATCCACAATTTTACTAAATAATTTGTGCTATAATAATTGAGCTAATAATTTTATTTTTGTCACTGTGACAGTAGGTTAACCTATCTTTCAGAAAAATCTAGGTAGGAGACACTATTTTAATGGGGCTACAGATCCAAAATAAAATATTCGCGAGTCAGAACTTCAAAATTATCTGATTCAGATGACAAATGAATCAGTAAGCAGCTGTTAATGCCTTCAAATTAAGTAACAGTGTTTAAAAATTATTTTAATTTTAAAGTGATTTACTATATCTCTCTTTTGCAGGCTTGAAAGATTTCATACCAACCAAGTCACCGAAATTAGATAATCTTAAAGGAATGAATTTCCATTTACTTCACAATTTATTTGGTTCATAAATGGCTATTTGTTCTGAACGCCTACAAAAGTATGCAAATTTTTCAATTCTGAGTTAACATCTTTGGAATTAGTTCCAATATCATTACTGGAATGCACCTCTTCTGCTAAAAAATCATTTCAGTGTCGCAATCGTTACATTTACATTTAAGTCAATGACTGTTTCTAGATAAATAATTTTTTTAACAAAATAAACAAATTCTTTTTCCTTCGGGGTTTTTTATTCGCTATAGAGCAAACTACAAAATTCCATCTCAACCGAGAAAATACTATAATTGGGAGTGACTCAATCAGCTGAGGTGTGTTCCGTAATTTGTGTTATATTTCTTGATTCATTTTTTGGCGTATAGGTCAATAATAAATAATAATTTTAATCGTAAATAATTTTTCTGTCTAACCAGATCTTGTTTAATTCAAAAACTGTATTTTAAATCGATTTTTTTTTAATTTTCAAAATAAATTAGCTAGCATTATTTTAAAAACAAAGTTTGTTGGTTTGATGCTTCAGAAATGAAACATAAGCGCACAACTATATGAAAGGAAATTTCGTATTCGAACACGAACAAGAACAATAACCGAAATCGGTTTGAGGTGTTACACTAAATAATTTCAATGTAGACATCAACAAAAACCATTGCATTGTAAATATTAACTTAATTAACAACTTCATTTCCAAAAATTTAACAATTCTATAATTGTAACTACAAACAATTTTAGTTTTAAAAAATCTAAAAAACAAACTATAAACTACCTACTTAATTTGTGGCACTTTACCGAAATTAAAACTTGTTTGCTGCATCCGGTGCCTCTCTTTCAAATAAAGTTTCCTTAAGCGTAATAAAGTCTCTCTACCCAAGCAATTTAATTGAATTAGAGCTTAAACCACATCTATAAATTCTCCAGATATTACGCCTAGGATTTCTTGACTTAAATTTTATTCACTCTCATTATAACTGGAAACTTTGCAATTATCGATTCATTTTGCCTTCCAAGATCCGGATTATTGCAGCGCCAAGGGACGCCAAGAGACTTAAGACGTGGAGTAAATATTTATCCAGGTAGCCGGACTTTTCAAAAACCTGGAGCCAAATAGAGGAGCTCCGGGAATCAAGTGGTCCCATCCCTCATTATTCAAGCTGAACTCCGACAGATATGGGAGTCATTGGAACGGCATAGTTAGACTCTGCATTAATTCAGTGATGATTATGAAGATATCTCATTATCCGAACCCTATGCTGCACACCTTTGAGTGGTTATATTAGATTTTGGATTTTATGGCGGGACATTTAGATTAGATTGGTGGAATTCGAAATATTGATTGCAATCGTAGATTTTGAAATTTTCTTAAAGAAAGGCGGAAGATAATAAATCCATTGTAAAATATCTGAAAGCTTTAGCACAATATATGGTAGCATATATAAATTGTACAGTATTATATGATATTAATCAATATTCGCAGTATTGTATAACATTGCTGAATATTGATTAATACAATATAATATAGCACAATATTTTGTAACAGGAAATGCTATCTGGGTTTTAATTCATAATAAGATTTTAATGTACTTTACATACTACATCTCTTTAATTCTGTCAATATTAAAATTTGCGAATTCTTGCACGTTTTTTCATGATGACGATAAATACTACATGTATCATTTTCACATTTTTTTATTCCTAACAATGGCTCATTGTTTCGGTATAATAAATAATTTGTTAGATATTAGTTTTATAAACTATATAAAAAGTTATTCGTTTTTGAAATTTAAGAGTTGTTTCACTTATGGAATGTTAATAACCGATACAAATAATCTGTTTTTGAATTAAATATAAAAGCAGACAAAGAATTTGGTCAATTAGAAGACTAAAGATGCTGTATATTTTAATTTAAAGGAAGCATTAGTCTTTAAATACTTTAAAAAAAAATATGTAACTAAAGTTTTTTTTTTTTCAATTTTTATTCTTTTTATCTTCAGTTTGCAAAAAAAAAAATGATATTGTCATTTTTTTTGTATTTAACTCTAAGATGTGCCTGCCTAGACAAGCTGTTATTCCATTAATAATATGGATATGATTGTCACAGATAAAATAATAACTGTAGTAGAAAATCACATGAACATTGGCAGAGTGCTTTTAAATGAATCATCATTTTTTTATATTTAACTTTAAGATGTGCATGTCTAGACAAGCTGTTATTCCATTAATAATATGGATATGATTGCCACAGATAAAATAATAACTGTAGTAGAAAATCACATGAACATTGGCAGAGTGCTTTTAAATGAATCATCATTTTTTTATATTTAACTTTAAGATGTGCATGTCTAGACAAGCTGTTATTCCATTAATAATATGGATATGATTGCCACAGATAAATTAAATTGAACATTAGCAGAGTGCTTAGTAAATAAATAAATATTATCATTTGTAGCACTTTTTAACTGCAAATATATTGTAAAAAAAGTTTTGTTTCTTTGCAGTGTGGTTTTCTTTATCCGTAATCACGACAATTAAATTAAAAAAAATCACTAAAATTGGTTTTAAACAAATAGTGATTCACTAACCGAGAAAAAAATG
The DNA here is from genome assembly GCF_947563725.1 of Argiope bruennichi. Lineage (NCBI taxonomy): Eukaryota > Metazoa > Arthropoda > Arachnida > Araneae > Araneidae > Argiope > Argiope bruennichi. The sequence goes on along the minus strand of NC_079152.1, from coordinate 96,001,947 downwards.
CAGTTGCTAAGTACAAAGTAAAATAACACTGAAAGAAAATATTGCCATAAACATAAAATAAGGAAAAAATTGCCAACCTCAGTTCATTAATTTTGCTATAATTCAGTAAAAAAAAATGTAATACAAACGTGAGGTTTGCCAACCTATAAGTTTATTCTACACTGATAATTCAATCAATTTAAGTATAAAAAAAGTCTATCTTTCTTAGTGGAAGCCAAAACAAAAGCTCAGATTTCTGCAAAAGTCCAAAAGGGTGGAGATAATTTTAACTCCGCCTAAAGTTACAGAAGGCCATGGATGATAATATATACTGATATTCTTCTTCTAATGTAAATAATTTTGAAACGACTTAATTTATTAATTTTTATTATATAACTTTAAATCACGAAATACTCGATGAAATCATTTATTTCAAAATAACAAATTATCATTTGTTTCACATCATTATAAAATTTTAAATAATCTTTTATTTCAAAATAATTTTATACAAAATTATAAGTATGGTCTATTTTAAAATGTTAATATAATCGTCTTCTTCTATTCTAAACATAAAATTGTATACTAAGACTTTAAAAAAAATTGGAACTAGATATATCCCGGAGTCAAGCATTTCCTTATTATTCTCGTTGATTTCTGACAATTAAAGTCACTCCAATAAGATGTTTATAGTCCACATTGATTCATTGATATGGAAGAATTCTTTAACGGATCTCTATTAAATCTACCTCTGAGTGATAATATTAGATTCGCATTTCATGATACAGCGTTTCAGATAAACATTGTTTCAAATACTTCATACTATGATAGGTATAAACGTTAAATATTTGATAAAACTGCGCAAAATGAGGTGCGATTTATTAAAATATTTTTTAATAAAGTATAAAAGTTCATTTATTATATTTAAAGTGTAGTATATATATTTTTAATGCCATACATTTCATCAACGGTAAGAGCTATGATTTTAAAGGTGTTTGCAATTTATTCGAAATACTTTAAAGAAAGAGCATTTAATAATTTTAAATACCGGCAAACTTCAAGGCGTTTTTGCATCGGTTTTCTGTTTCTAAGTGTTAGTAGGCCGGCGTCCTGGACTGGGGTAGAGCGTCTACCTTGTGATCTGGGCGTTCTGCTTCGGGTATGGTTGTTCTTTACTCTTTGTTCTATCTGTGAAGTGTGTGAGAGAGTCCCCCTATAAATAGGGGTTGTGCAAGTGAGTGTGTGAGTGTCATTTTCATATGAGCTAAAGTCAGTCTTCTGCCATCGGGTGCTCAGGGGTCTTTACCCTCAGAAGCTACTGCCCCTCTGTTCCCCGATCTCGGGCTTGGCTTGAATCGGTGTTCAATCCAAGGGGTATAAGCAGCAGCAACAACAACCAGTGTTAGCAGAATAAAAAATAAACAATCCAAGGGGGATAAGCAGCAACAACAACAACCAGTGTTAGCAGAATAAAAAATAAAAGAAGTCATTTTGAAAGTAAAACCTATTTTAGTTTATGCTAATTAGATACTTTGAATACTTGGTGCAAAGAGAAATTAATTAGTTAGTTAAGATTATAAGGCATATATTAACAAATGAAATATTTTAAAAACTTTTAGCCATTAGAATTTCAGCAGAACATTTTTGTTCTTATATATTTGCCATGATCCCATTTCTGCTGCCTTTGTCAAGGCAAATAATTATTCTATAATATCGTAGGAAATATATCGGGTATTTGATTCTCTAATTGAAAATCAGTGTCCGAGATTTACCATATAAATAGTGACCATAATAATACCCACATAAAAATTTACCATAATTGATGCCTATCCATCACTGTGGATAAGTATAAGTTATGTTTGATAAAGTCTGTTATACCATTCACAACAACACGAAAAAGATCTTACATTCCCAAGTATAGATTCCAGAGACTAAATTGTCCATTGGATTAACCTGGTTAATAATTATCTTAAAAAATTGATATTTGTCAGATGACTTATCAATTTAATCTTCAGAGCTAAACGCCATTAGACGTGTCAAAACCTTTTAGAGGAGAACAACTATCGACCTTTCTTCTCTGAAATACGTCTAAGAGCAAAAATTGAATTGTGGTGAAATGGAAACCAAATGAATTTCTATAAAGTAAGGACACTAGTTTTCCTTGTGCGACAGTATTATGTGAGCTATCTGATTGTGAAAAAAGACTATACCTAATAAATTCGTTTTATGCTTAAAACGAATTTCGTTAAGTTTTTGTAATAAATTCGTTTTATTCGTTAATGCATGCGAGCATTAATTTTTTTAGGGATTATCATGCTCATAACAGTTATATGATAGATCTCTTTTCTTAATTGGTTGATTTCCACCAAAAATTTTATTTAAACATATTTATTGGCTTTTCACACTTCCACAAAGTATGAAGTTTTATATTATGTTAAACACCATTATAAAAATAGTTTGGAATTCAGTTTGGTTTCTTATTAAATTTTTCAATAAAATAAAAAAAATAATAAATTTAACATCTGATTTGAAGCTAATACCTTTCAATTGAAATCCCTTTATACGAGTTGCAAAGTAACGCATAGTTTTAGAAACTTGATTTCTTTTAATATTGTTTTAATAAAGTAAAAGTAAACGAAAAAAATACTCTTTTTACAATTCATTTTAAGAGTATCTCATTGGTCAGAAAGAAGGAAAAATGAATGTAATTTCAATTTATTCATTGCATGTTTTAGTTTCTTTTAAACTTCGACTTCCTTTTGGAGATAAGCATATATGAGCTTGTTTTCTAAAATATTTATGTTTACTTTAAAAGAATCCTTTTTTTAAAATATATACCAAAAAAAAACGCTTTTCAAGGTATCATATAATTTACAGGCTAAGGTACACACCTTATATTCATCTGCCGTGCTGTAAACCCAATGCAAATCAGTGTGTGCCCAAAATGTGAAAATGTATGATTTCACCACTAATTTTCCTAAATTGTTAAGAATGCTTTTCAAATATCACTGACAGCAGATGACAGCCACGCATGCTTTTAACTGAAAGCTACACCAGTGCGGTCTAACCCTGCAGGAAAGGGCGTCATCCATTTCGGGAACATTTGGACAATGTATTTTGATTGATCTGGGCGTCTCCGGATATCTGGAGTCTTTGATAACTCCAGATACACGCCTAGAGAATTCCTTATCAAATAAATATATCACTCACTATTAGATTTACATTCGAAGTTCCCTCTATTATAAATATTTGGTGTTGAAAGAGGATATCGATTATGGATTTCTGAAGATAAAAGTACCTTCTGTACGCTTACTTTTTTTATTTTCTCGAATGTGAAATATTCACAGAGAAAATAACACAATCCATTAAAAAATCGTCAACGATTTTTGGTTACATTTAATGCTTTCGACTTTCTTGAGATAGAAAAAAATATTTTGTAGATTTTTATTATTTTATAATTGCGTACCCGAGTGTTTATTGAGAACTCCGAATGTAGAAACATGGTGAGATAAAATTTGGCTTATGATTTTGTCACGGAAATTGTGGATCCGTAACATATTTTGGACCACATTTGGCAAAAGGTGGCATTTTACATCAATAAGGTATGCATAGTGAAGGTAGTAAGGTATTTGGCAAAAAGGATATTTTACATAAATATAGGTTCGATTTTTTTACTGTATATAAAGTTGTTCACAAAAGAGCATGTCTGTAAAGGTTTATTCTTATTTTAACGCACACGTTGAATTAAAATATCTTATACATTTTTATTTATATGAAGTATACTCCTATGAGCAGAAAATGTACAATAACTTTTTGCACGATATAGTCCAGTATTGAGAATTGTGGACATTATGGAGATATAGTACAATATCTTATGCTATTAAAACAGAAAGATATTGAGGAAAGATTTTATCATAACTAAAAAAAATTTAATTACATATTTTTGATGAATCTCCCTCATTTCAGATTTCTTGGATTCAAAAATGGTTTTTATAAATTCCAGAAAAACAAAATGTCCGTAGTATGTAACACAATTGATGTACTCTGAGAAATTCAGGAAAAAAAATAGTTAGGATTTTTATAGTAGTGACGGTGGATCTTTATTTAAAGAAAAATTTGCATTTTTTTTTTGTTTCTTTTTAATAATGCAAGAAGAATTCATAATTCAAAATCATGTTAATTGATTCAGAAAGCTTTATAATTGGATCTCTGGCTCCAGACTTTACAGCAAAAAAGGATAATTCAATGTCCGACGATCTCAATTAATAAACCAAAATGAAAAAATGCCGCTGCGCAGCGAGGAATGAACAAAAACAGCATTACATGATGGTTGACTCCTTCATTATTTTTAATCATTCTGTAGCAGTTGCATTACTCTGTCTTCTCTTTTGGATAACAGATGGCGATACCTAATTAGGTACGCATCCCATAGTGCATTGCGATTATAATTAAAGAGATGAGATGCTGTTCTGTTAAGGTGTGTCTTGCCTTGTCTTGTCTTAAGGTGTGTCCTTAATGTCTTTTCTTGTCATTTAGTGTTTGTGTTTGTTTTGCGTGAAATATGATCATTAAAGAAGTGTTTCCGGAAACATACGTCATCTTGTTTCCATTGCACAGATCATAATGATCTTCATTCCACCGCAATTCTATTTTGAAGACTCCACTTCACAGCCTATGGTCTCCTGTAGAATAGGACAGGTGTGCAGCTTAATACTGTTCTTCAAGGCATTTTTTTTTATCAAACGATAGATTCTTCTTTAGACACAAAATCTATGAAGAAAAATAAATCAACACCGAAAAATAGATAGTGTGCGATGAAACAGTTAGCGAAGTCTTGCGTTAAATGGAACTTTAAGAAAGTCCGAGTTGACCATGTAAAATGAACATTATCTCATTAAAAATAATTTGAAGTTGGAAAAAACTTTATGTTTAGATCTCAATTACTATTTTTAGTCTAACTGAAAAAACTCAATTGAACTAATTGATCTTGCTTCATTTAGAAATAAATATTTGCTAAGTCAGAACAATTTGCACTTCCTCGCCAAATGTAGCAAGTTATAATTTTTTTTTTCGATTTTCTACTGAGCATATCATATGTAATACATGCTATAATGAGTTTTTTTTTATTGGATCCATCTTTAAAGTCTTCTGAATAGACGAGCTATGATTATACCAAGTATAAGCGCATAGTAAAACTTTTAAACCAATTATTATCTGAAATGAAGCATTGTTATTGAATTGTCGTTCCTGTTTTATGAAAACCAATGATTGTCTAATGATGTTGAAAGTAACTTAATTGAGGCATTCAAACTTAGGTATTTTTTTGATAATCACTTCGCACACACATTTATTTTTTTGCCCAATGGTCATTATAATTACTAAGTCAGACTAAATGGTAGAAGCGTAATTTTACATCTCTATTCGTAAACGATACCAAAAACCTTCACTCAAAACTAAATAATTTTCAAATTAATAATTAATCCATAAAGATTTTAAGTATCCAAGCAATTGAAAAATTGGCGATTTTTCAAGCAATTATAACTGCAGAAGTCTAGAAAAAGAATGAAACTGTTTAGATACTACAGACAATAATGAGTGCACCACGCTATTTTAATCGATGTTCTTCCTTAGTTTTTAATTGCTTAAGTAACATGATAATCTATGAAACTTTTATAGATGAAGAAAGTCGTCTGTTCTCGGAATCAAGTCTCAAGCAAACGACAATCACTCTCTACCTATCAAGATGCGAGATAAGATCTGATCTTTTTTTCTCTTTCTCTTAGACAGTGATTAATTTGGAAGTATTTTCGTTTCACCTGAGTAAAAGAGGTATATCTTGGTCTGTTGATGTGAGAAAAAAAATTATTGGAAGGAATCGTGAATTGGGAAACCATCTCAGAACTGCAGAAAGGAGTACTGGAAAGAATCGAACTATTTCTGGAACTTTAAAGAAAAGAAGTGAATTTTAAAAAGAAATGCAAACTGCCAGAAAAAAAAATTCTTTTCCTCTTTTTAAAAGTTTTAGATTTTTCAGAATTCAAATGCCTTTCATAAAATATTTGCTTGGTTTTATCTAAAATCTCAAAGATTGTTGTCACCAAAATGTTCCATCGATCTTTACTCCTCTTTATTTCTCAGTAATAAAAAAATAAATAAAAAAAATTTATTTTCACTGCACCCATTGTACCAGTTTTCTAATTTCTTTACAAAAAAGAAACATCAATAGGAGGTCTTACAAACCTTAGAAATTTGAAATAATTATTAAACTAATCAGATTACGAAAATTCTAAAATACAATATAAATTTTGATGAATAAAATAAAAAGAAGAGACACAAATTTGGATCCCTTTGGTAAGTCTGAAATATTTGAAAATTGATCAAGAACGGCAAAGTATACGAAAATTTCGTTAATATTTCAAATATGGAGCTTTAATCTCACTAAAATAAATCAAAATTCTAAAACTTTATGAATTTTGGGCGTTCGTAATCATCATAATTTGTAAGACTCTTCTTACATTTATTACTTTAATGTAATTACAGAAGATCTAAATTGAATAAGACCAAATAATTTTCCTAAGTTATCAGAAAATAAACACATCACCTGAGACACCATCACACTCATGACTTTTAAACTAGCTCAACAATAAGCAAAGACATCTGATTAGCTACTATAAATGTAATGAGTGCAGACCAGTCTGCACAGTGTATTATCATCGAATCTTCGCATTTCGAACACGTTAACTTTAGATACTGAGAAGAGTCCTCTATAATTTATCACTGAAATGCTCATTTATTCCAAATTCGTATTCTTATAAATTAATTGACGGTAAAAATGCAATTTAATTTTGTTCATCTACTCTTATGTGCAATAGTTTGTAAATGCATTCCCTCCCCAGATATAATTAGTTTACAGATGAGGTGAATCGAATCAAATTCATAGTTATAATTGGATAATAGAATCGAAAAATAATGCAAGCGCATGAACGATAGTCATTAACAGGAGTTGATGATGCCAATAAGTAATGTGAAGGTGCTCTTCAAATTGTAAACTGATATCTTATTTCCGATTAGTGCTTTTTGAAGCAAAAGGAATGAGAGACGTGTAATTCAATATAAGAGAATGTAGCAGAAAGCGAATTTATCGATACTTCATTTAGAGAAATGAGATTATTTGACGTACGTTCCTAACTTTCCGAGTTATTCCGAACAAATCATAATTTTATTTACCATGCTGCTAATACTAATAACGGTCTGGAATACGGAGAGTTTTTAAAGTTTGGGTAGTTAAAAAAAATTATAACTTTCTAAGAATGATTTTTAAAAAAACTTTTTTGAAAATATTTAGCTGTTTTATATCATTAATAGCTGCTTTGGCTATCAATTAGTTCGTCGTGATTAATGGTTGCTACAGAATTCAATTAAATATTTTGTGTAATTTGACCTTCATGGTTTTCTCAACAAATTAGTTTTCAAATTTTGAGAGATAAATATCTTATGTTATTTTGAAAACTTTACACTCATTTGTGTCATTTTTCTCTGCATTTCCCTAATTCCTTGCATGTATTCTTAATACATATAATTATATTAGAGGAAGGAGTATCAGTGCTAAAAATGGAAGCAAATAAAAAATTCTTCATTGTTATTTAGTTCTGAAGTTAAGCCTTATCTGTAAATATAACAAAATCCAATGAATATTATTAAAAGCATGTCTTGTGCCAAAATCTACTGAATAGGGAAAATTAACCGTATTTTCATATCTTGATCAACAATCATAGAAAACGGTCAGGACAAAATATAGTAGCAAGAATGAAAACGATCTGAATTTCATTATGGCAATGAAATATGTTGTTGTAAAATAAGCTTAAAATAGATGTTTAAATTAAACATATACAGAAAAAAAATTGTACTACAAAAAATTAGAATAATTAAAAATAAAAATATTTTTAATTTTAAGATGGTGTAAAGTTTTTTTTTTTTTTTTTTTTTTTTTTTTTTTTTTTTTTTGTTCTTTAATATTTTTGGAAGTTACTGGTAATGAATTTCGTTTAATATTTAATTAATTAAAATTTTCATTCAAATCTCAAAAACGTATCAAGGAAGTGCATATTTCCCCCCTTCAAAGTATATTTGTGCCAATTTTGGTAGATCTGTGCCAGATTAGTTGACCGTTAGAGCGTCAACATACGTGTATTCATTTTTATTATTAGTAAGGATAAAAAAATTATCTTCTATCATAAATATTATATTTAAAAAAATATTTTAAAATTTCTTACTATTCCAAGTTATTATGATTCTTGGTTCCATTAAAAAAGAAAGCAAATTAGTTTCCATTGCACTTTCACTTCAGAAAGAAATACTGTTATTTTACAATATACAAGGCACATGTGATAAAAATGAAATCCAATCATCAAAATATTTCGCCTAAAGATTTTGATAAAATTCAACATTTTAAATCTCCTTGAATACTAGGAATCATGCCTCATGTCTGTTTGTGAAAAGAATAATACATTATTTGGTATTCGTACAGTGCAACCAAATTTTTACATTTCTATCTCAGTTGGAATAAAATCTGTCAACAAGGAATACGCGTGCATGTAAAAATAATAACTCAAAACCATCACGAGCTGATTAATAAAAGTTAATACCTTGTTTTATCGCTATGATAGTTAACATGTAACGAATTTTGGATGAAATGTGTCGGCGGTTTTACTATCCACGTGTATTGAACACAAAAATTGAAATTTACATCTAGTAAAATAAAGAAAATTCAATATCTGTTTTTGCATCAAACTTGTGTGTCAGCTCAAATCTTTTCATTTACTAAGAAAAAGATAAATACAAAACATTCTTTATCGGATAAGAACGCAAAGAAGGTATGATGAAAATGTGATTGCTAATTTAGTGTGAAAAATTTAAGCAACAAATGCTATTTTTCATCATATGGGTAAAATATTGCAGAAAGGTGCTTTTGGTGATCATTACAACGAAAAGACAATCCAGCTGAAAAGATGACGAACATGCAGATATCAGGACCATGACGTCAGGAAAGACACGAAGGTACACAAAACGCGTACAATCAGCGCGCTCAGTGCAGAGCAAACTTTAAAAAAAGGTAGAAAATTGCATTTCTAGACATTGTTAGTGAAAATAATATCATACATTCAAAATCGTTATAAAAGGTAATTGGAATAGCTTTGCTTTATGTTGAATCATTGGAAAACTGGAAGAAGGGTGTAGTTTCATGAATATTGCCAAGGAATTTGGGACCGATAAAAACGCTATTGCATGAACTTGAAAAGCATCTTAAAGTTCAAGTATAGTTGTAAAAAAAGTTGGTGGTGGTCGACCAAGGAAGACAACAAAACAGCGTCCGGATATTTTACCGTGCTGGCGAGAAAAAAAAATCGAAAATAGTCGGCGAACAACATTGTTTAGAAATTACATGCGGTAACATGACACAAGTTCCAGAATTTACTGTGGTCAGATGCTTGCATAAAAATGTTCGGGTGTTGCATACTATTGACAGCAGGTCATCAACCACACTGTTTACAATGATGAAATGAACACAAAGACTGAATATCTCTATATCACTTCAATGGAGTCATACCATCTTAACAAAAGACAGTCCTTTTAATCTCACAAACTATTTAATCTCACCACACTGTTTACAATGATGAAATGAACACAAAGACTGAATATCTCTTCAATGGAGTCATACCATCTTAACAAAAGACAGTCCTTTTAATCTCACAAACTATTTAATCTCACCACACTGTTTACAATGATGAAATGAACACAAAGACTGAATATCTTTTCAATGGAGTCATACCATCTTAACAAAAGACAGTCCTTTTAATCTCACAAACTATTCTCGATGCAATTTGATATGGAAAGAGATAGAAGCATGTTTTTTAATTCTATTAGCACGGATGCATATGAAGCAATAAACGAAATTTAAACCTTATTATTTAAAAAAAAGGCGAAATTAAATTAATCGTTCTACAGCATTGGCAGAATTTAAATAAACCATTGCATAATGATTCATTAATTTGAATTAATTTTTTAAAAGATCATTTTTTAGCACAACAATAAATGATTTATTAACACATAGAGTATTGAATTTAAATTTAGACATATTCATTAAAAGAAAAATAAGAGGCTTTCTGCAATTAGTAGAAAAATATTTTGGGATAATAAAAAGATTGAATGCTCTAAAAATATCTGCTAAACATAATAAGCTTAACGACATAAATATTAGTCTGTAGTCATTGATTTTATGATAAAATGCAAATGAATTCGTTCATCTGCAATAACATCGTTCGGTTCGCTCATAATGCAGTAACATAGAAAAATTACGAATATATTTGTTCGTTTGTGAATTTAAATCTCTTAATCAGCTGATAACAGCTATCATACTGAAATAATAATGCAAAAAAATAATTTATTTTCTGTATTTAATTCTTCTACTAAAAGAAGCAAAACTTTTTTAAACTTTTCTATATCGAATTTTTCCCATTAAAACTCATCACAGTATTCAGGAGAATCCTATAAAATGGAGAGAAATATTCCACTGACAAATGCAAAGAAGTGGGCAGGGGAATTCTAGAATCATTATAAAAGTCGCTGCCTTGACAGAATTTGAGGAACAAAGAATTCAGAAAAATCTTCCCCAAAACCCCCTTCGTCTTCCATCCTCTTAACCTCATTCCCCTATCGCTCTTTTCAAGAGCGAATGTATTAAATCGGCCATTTTGCAAATCTAACAGATCTTCAACGGAGATTATTTAAAGTGCTTTGACGCCGAACAAATCAATAGGAGAAAGCTTATTTGTGATGCATGCATAAAAATCTCGCAGCTTTTAAAATTCATTTTTAAAAGCTAACTGCAAAACTGAGAGCAGAGGATTTCAATGTAATCAAAAGTACCATCAGCATTTGGTAATAACAAAATGTTTACCTTTATTTGAACGAGAGTTTTCGTTTAAAAGTTGCTAAATCAGCAATAAATCCATCAAAAAAGGATTGTATTTTATGAAGAAATACCTTTTTGAGGCAAATGCTTATTACTTTTTTTTGAAGTAAATATAAATAAGATTTTCATAGAGGAATCACTGATTTTAGAGAAATAGTAGAAATGATGATGAGCGTAAAGATAAAAGCAACACGTAAGTTTAATACTTATTTAATTTGTCTGCTTTTAATGCTAATCTTATGATCTTAAGATATTCCAGAATATATATATGACACATTAATTTGTTTTAAGCAGAGTGCAGGTTTGAAGACATAGAAGAGACGTTGTATTTTCTAATTAATTTTAATATCCATTTCGTGAAAGCAAGCATGATTATTTATAAGAAGACGCAGGCACAAAAGCACAAGTAAGAAAAAGGGCGAAACAAATGATTCCTAGTCTTATATAACATAGATTTCCGGCCACGCGCGGATGGAATACATGTTTTGACCTCTGATAAGGGCCACGAAAGTATCACTTTCATTTGATACGTAGTTCTGATGTTCTGATGGCGCATTAGTTTTACAGAGGAATTAATTAAACCGAAAGTGGAATTGGATCACGAAATAAGAGAATATATATATATATATATATATATATATATATATATATGGCATTGGTCACATAATCAAGAGACCTTGAGTTCGATTCCCGCTAGAGACAACGGGATTCATAGTATGTGTAAATATTTAATTACTTGATTTGATGTTTTCCTTTATTTCATGTTCCAGAAGATACTGGACATTTCTTTAGTTTACCAGACAAGTGTTCTGGACTTTTCTTACTGTCTCCAGTAAAGTATTCTGGAACTTTCCCTGTTACTATAAAAGCAGAAGATTTGTCAGTCCCTGTATTCTGAGTTCAGTTAATAAATTGGTTTAGCTCTACCTCTTGTGTGTGCCATTCAGTTCTATACTATAGCATCTACGTGACAATATATACTGAGTGATTCAGAAGTCCGTAAATATTCAATAATTCGATGAATAATGTAGGTAGACAAGTAAGAATTTACACACATGCTTGAAATAACAAGGGGTTTTATTGATACGTCAAGCGACACTGACCCCGCATGAAATGAACTGTAGCGAAACAGAGAGAGAATCAGATGCACCAGCAATCGCTCCATGTTAATTTTGCCAGAAAAGGCACTTCTTCTTGTATACAACCGACCACCCCGCCACCACTGAACTAAGCAGTATCGACAGGATTTGTTATGGCTGACTGCTGTCTTTATCATACCCAACCCATAATAAAGCCGATTCACCCAACTGACAGGGTGAGGTTGTCGAGGCTGTTAACCCCCATCCAAATAGTGGTCAATCCCTGACCTCCCTCCTCGTCTTCCCGTACACCTATCATCCTGTTAAAGGAGGAGCAAGCTGCCATTTTAAGAAAATATCCTCAAAATTCTCAATATTCTCGTTCCACACAAAAAAAAAAACTTTAAAGCTTTCAAATAGTTGGTAATGTACTATCAGACTGGAGAATCTGCTACTGCAGCGTTGGAATCCAATCGCCACAAGAAGGATAATCAAACGGGTAAAAAGCTTGTGACAAGTTTAGCTGTGTAGAAAATGATGAAAAATTTCGAAGTCACGGGTAATTTAGATGTTCGGCCCTATAGTGGACGTGACGTGGTGTATTGTAGGTGAATGAAGGAAGACATGCTGATCATTTGTTATAAAGAACTTAATCTTTGCTAAGAATCAATTGCTATGTTAATTATTGCCTTTGTTATCTATGAAACGCCATCTGCTAGCCATTTTTTGCGATTTTCTTGAGGGGTCAATAAAACCCCTCATAATTTTAAGCATGTGAGTCAATGCCTACAATATACCATAAATTATTGAATTTTTGTTATGTTAATGGACTTTTGAATCACCCGGGATATATAATACCTTCTGACTGAATTGTCATTTAAGCAAATAAAAAAATTATCTACACTGAAGCCAGTAAATAGTTCTAATGAGAAGACTTTAATGCTTTTAGAAGCGCATCCATCGAATGGAACAATGGTAATTATTGAATCATGAATTATATTGCCCCAGTGTTAAACTATCTTTGACTGAGTATTCCCGGCAAGAATTCTTACAGGTTAGTGGTAAACATTCCAAACGGTAATTTTATGGTTATATCCTACTCTTCTAAGTAACTTTTTAATGTATCTGTTATGTATTTTGGCTTTATTCATTTACGAAAATGCCCAGAGCTGGCAATATGTACAAATCAATCGCTTTGACTTGTTGGAAAATTTTAAGCTTAGATGCATTTGAATGAGCAATTCAAAAGTCTATATTGAACTATCCTCACAAATTAAATTCAAAATAATAAAGGATATTTTCTATATTTTACTTTTTTACCGTTGCGTCATTGCATCTCCTTTTCCAAAAAGAAAAATTCTTTATATATAACATTTTGATTTTAGATACTAGTTAAATTTCTTTTTTACCGTTATTTTACTTCAAGAAAAGTTAACGATTTATTTATAACGGTGAAAACTAATAAAGCAACAACAAGGCAAATAAGAAAATAACAAGTTGCGTAAGCTAAAATCTCTACAATTCCTCGCCACCTGCGGTAGACAACATCAAAGAATGTCATCTCTTTGATTTTTCTCCTATTACTACTCTCTTCTCAAGTAGAATCTTGTCGTTATGCTGCAAAGAACGTTTACCTTATTCGGCAATTGACATAAAAGCTGAAATGTCTGTTGTATGTCACCTCCATTCGGGATTGAATGCGTTACTTTTTATTCCCATGTCGGAAGGAAAAGAGTTTTTCTTTATTCCCACAATTCATGATTTAGAGATGAGATTCTAGAATATTCTTTCTCCATCAAATCTCTTTTAAATATATTTCTTTTTGGTATTTAAAATGCCAATGTCTTTTTATGTTAGTGTTTTTTCTATTAGAGTACTATTTATATTTCGTAACGACTGTTCTTTTCGAATTATTCATCTCGAAACAATTTCGTAGCAAATGATATGATTTCTTATAATTGTTACCTATAAAATACGAAAGCCGTTAATATGCAGATTACCTGATTTCTGAGCAGATTACCTGATTGGTTAAAGTGTGGAATGATGAATTTTTCGCATTTATTTAGCTAACGTGCACATTAACGGCTTCCGGATCGTTAAAATTCAAAAGTTTGTTTCACTCATTTCCTTTCCTTATTCCTTCCCATTCTCCCTCCACTTTTATTTTGGTTTAGCCAACGTTTTAAAAAAAATGTGATTGCAAATCTAAATGTGGCACAAATTGGTTCCTTGTCACAAAAATAAATTGCTATGCAATTCAAAATGTTACCAATTGCAGTAAAAAGCAAGAATGATTTTTATCATATGTTTCGCAAATTCATTTAAATAATTGCAATAATATTTTAAACCTTTTCGTTCTCTGTATTGAAATTTTTCAATTAGTTGATGAAATAAAAGTTGATAGATTCTTACATCTAATGTGTTATTGCTCAATTGTATTAACTTAATTCTTTAGATATAGAAAAATAAATAAACAACGTTAAATTTAAGCAAGCAGAAACGTTGCTGTAGTTCCAGAAAAGATCTCATCTTCACTTTAACAAGTGCCTAGTATCTAATGTGCATATTAACGAGTGTCTAGTAGGTAACGTGCAAATTATCTAGGTAATTCGTAGATTATTTAGATAATTTGAGAAATGAAACAATTTTCCCGCACTTCAACGGATTACTCAAGATAATGTGCAGAATACCTGATTTCTGTACTATAGCGGTAACATAATCTTGTTCTTAGTCGATTAAGATCACAACATTTCTTCTAAACAATGGACAATTCATGGTCAATTCCTCATGGACAATTCAGATTACTTTTGTGTAATTAAGTTGCTACAACTTGAGGTACAAATTAAAAATGAATGAACGGCACAAATATTTTTCTAACTAAGCAGCATCTCTAATAACGATTATAACATAAATATACAGGTAGATGTTTTATTCGAGCTGGTATAATTAATGCTGTTACGAATTCTATAAATTCAAAGAGTTTCGGCATTTTGGCGTCAAATTTGGCGTGAGACTTGTTGATATATTTAACTATTTCGAGTAGTGAAAAGTATGCTCTTTTCTGAAAAGTTCGGAAATCACCGAAGAGTACATAGAAACCTGTTACAAAAGCCGATCGAAGAGTTGCTGTTGTACTAGCATCGACGCGCGATTATTGGTATTTTTGACCCCGATGAAGCTCCTGGATTTAGACTAGAATCTAAGTCGATTTGCAGCATAATGTGTTTTTTTTCCGTTCTCTGTGAATGAACCAATTTGAACTGTAATTATTTTTAAACAATTTTTGTAAATGCATTTCTGTTTCTAATTATGTTAATATATTCTATGCCATCTTTATTAAAATCCAATTTACGAACCGATTTGAATAGTAACAATATTAGTAGACTGAAGTTTATTACATAATAAGAGAGTGGAAATTAGCGAATTCATTAAATACGCAAACATTTTCAACACCTAACTTCTGTAGAGTTCAGAACTTTGCTTGTCACTTCTAGAGTTCTTTGTATTTCCCTATATGGATAGCAAAGTGCTCATCATTTATCGAAAAATATATGTTCTTCGGTAAATGCATTTCATTTCCTATAAGTTAATGCAATCATCCTCAATAATTTGACACAGAACGTTTTTATATTACGAATTCTGTGTTAATCCTTTACCTCATGTGACTTTAATATAAAGAATTCACTTTCTATGCAGTTTTTATATTTTTAAAATTTTCATTGGACCGATTTCATCCATAGTATTCTGTATACTAATTGTATTTCAATAGTATACTAATTGTATTTCAATAAAGGTCACAAGTAGAATATAAATGTTTTTTATTTGTTTTATCACTGTACACGTAACATTAAAACACAATTATCATTATTGAATTGTTGCGATGTATTAGATCTTTAAATTACAACAAGCAGAAATTATAATGATTATCTTCGTTGGAATTATTCTTTTTGGTTTTAGAAATATTTCTAATAAGATACTGAAACTTTAATTTTCTTGCCAAAAATCGTTTGGTTTAATTTGATATTTGACTCTATCATAATATAATTAATTCTATATTATGAATCATAAAATTCTACAGGTAAGAAATGAATGCCGATATTTTATCGACTTTAGCACATAAGTATAGAAAAAAACGATTTAAATTTGTACAAACATTGTATTAAGATAGCTATTGATATTGAAATAAATATAATGAATCTATAATTTTTCACTGCATTTAAAAATTATTTCATACATTTTATCTGCGTGATGGTAATGAAAATAATTCATACTTTAATGACATTCATTATTTAAATTAAGTAATAATATTTACATTTTGATAAATTTTGACTAATTGTACAAATACGCATCACGGGTTTTTTAAACAATGTTTCTTTTCATTTTCATTTGCAAAGAAATAGGCCTTACCAGCTATTTACGATAGGCCCTGTCTATTTCTCATTTTTAGTCATTTTCCCCATTTTTTCATAACATTTATATATTTGTCAGCATTTACAGTTATCAATCAAAATGAAATATTAAATTTAAAAAAATCTTTGTTCAAGAAATCAAACAATGATGACGTAGTGCTATTGAATAGGAACTCAAAATTACAATGGTTTACTTCAGATATACAATACTGCGTCTTATATCAATTTTTGTCGAATTTCATAATTATTTCAGATAAAATTCGAAACAATATTAATAAATTTTAAAATTTTAAAGATTTTGAAAGTATAATGATATCAAATATATTAAAAGATTGTACTTTTTGTAGAATTTCGAAAATTTTAACTTTTAATAATTTATAAACGATGAAGAATAATTACAAAAAATCGATTGCAGTTTAAATTGGAACTATTAAATTTGGAGCGTAGGGATTTAGGAAGTTGTAAATATGCACTTTAGAGCGATTTTATCGACATTTTAATTAACTAAAAACTAAGCAAAATTTTAAAGCTTTCCCCCTCTATCTTCTGAAAATATTACAGCACAGAAATATTTGCACCATTCTAAAATTCAAAAAATTATAATTTCATTTATATTAATTTTTGCCTTCTAATTTTTTTCTATTCTTAATATTTTTTTTAAAAAAAATGTTTTTAACTGTATTTTATAAAAATATATTTTATAGTTGAAGTAAAATTCAAATCGTTTTAACGGTTGTGATTAGTATTCAATTCTGACTTTTTTCCTTTTATTTATGACCAAGATATGAAATTTTGGCTTATATATACATATTGCGTAGGTTTCGTTGTAACGTGTGCTATTAATATTTTTTTGAAATCAAGGTTTAAAATCAGAATCAAACAACAGCAAATGTGTGCTTATTTTTAAATATTGATGCTGTTTCCTCTGATGTAAAAAATTCAAACATGGATGTATAAAAATTCAAATATTATATTAAGGAAATGCATAAAATTATGAAAATGACAGCATGAACTAACTAAAATATATCCTTTAAAATATGAAACTTAAATGTATTTTTCTGAGGAATCCATCAAGACATTTTTTCATAAAATTAATTGAAATTTCTCCAGGCCAACCCATTGTACCCTAAAGGACACAATTAGAATATAAATGTTTTTTTATTTGTTTTATCACTGTACATGTAACATTAAAACACAATTATCATTATTGAATTGTTGCGATGTATTAGATCTTTAAATTACAACAAGCAGAAGTTATAATGATTATCTTCGTTGTAATTATTCTTTTTGGTTTTAGAAATATTTCTAATAAGATACTGAAACTTTAATTTTCTTGCCAAAAATCGTTTTGTTTAATTTGATATTTGACTCTATCATTATCATACAAATCATTGCTAAAGGAATTTGTATCTTTTTATTTTATGTCTTTCTTAGTTTTAAACGATGCACTATCAAATACGTGATGCATTATAAAGAATATGACTATAACATTAAAATAATTAAGGAATCTGAACTACGATAAAGCGACACACTAATGAGAATTTCTTGCTAAAACTATTTCACTACTTTAATATTTATTGTTTAACAGAATTTATTTAGTGTTAACATTTATTGGTAATATTTATTGTTAGCAGAATTTAACAGAATTCTCAAACCAAACATTTATCAAAACGATAAAAAATTTCAAGCATTTATAAAAAAAAAATTTTAACCCATGAATGATTTCTTAATAGTCCTTATGTAGAATGTGATTTTTATGATCACCATGGATAATTAAACTATGAAAATGTATAGCAACAAATTCTCTGCCAAAAATCACTGCAAAAATAAAATCAGAAAATAATGTTCATGTCGTCTTTAAAAAATTGAAGGACAATGTACAAGATGTTTCCCTTTTGGATTAAGAGGAAATTCGGTTTAAACTGCAAACGTAAGCCTTTGAGACATTTGTTATATTTTAGATGTTGACAACGAAATATGCGTAGAAAAATTGCTTTTTCACCAATATCTGTTCCTGGTGATAAATTTTGACCAGCTTAAAAACGTATTGCAAATTGATCCCTTAAAAAATTCGTTGAATCCATTGTTGAGACAGGATTTCTTTTTTATTAAGGCAGTATGAATGACAGTTATTAACAGTCAAAAGATAACTGTTTAAGTTGATTTTCAGACAAATAAAATAGCTAGCTGTATAATGTCCCAAATAAAACGATGGCTGAAATATGAAATTTATTTGTATCTATTATATCATTAATAATCAATGCATTCTGATATCATAAAAGTTAACGAAATATATGAATACACCATGTTATTTGATTTTTCGGTTAATTATACGGAATAAGTTATGAGAATGCATGAAAATGCTGACATAGCGTTTCTTAGCATTGGCCTGAAAACTAATCAAAATTGATTTAATATAAATAACAATAAAATATACACGCATATGAAAATGCTGGTGTTTGAATAAACGATTGGAATAAAATATAACATAAAAATATAAAATTAAAACATGAAATTTTGCATTTTGTTTAAAGAATAACAATAAGAAGAAGAAAGCTATACCTGAAATTTGCAACCTCATTCTTTTTTTTATATATGTTACGGTAAAAGCCCGAAATTTGGCCAGTTAGCGAATTGGCTGGCCAATTCACATTTTGGCCAAAGTCCGAAGTACTTGCAATTAATATTGTATATTCTACTTTGGCTAGCCATTTCGCGAAGTGGCTGGGAATCCTTGGCCAAAGCCCGATGTGATAGTGGTAAAGGAACATAATGACATTTAAAATAAATATAATGACATTTATGTATAAAATATAAATAAGGACATGCTGTAGGTGAAATTCGACAGATGGCTCCAACAAATTCTTTAAATAATATTAACAATAAAACTATTTATCGTTCATATTTGTTTTAATTAACCCTTATATTTGCTATTTGCCTTTGCAAAAAATTTCATATTTTGGAGGCGATATTTCGGGAGACAATATGATCTGGGATCTTTAACATTAGGTCTATGGAGCAGAAAAAGACCAAGGATAGCCATTAAAGGTAGTTGAGTACTCAATTTACCTGTGTATTCATACACAATATGCAACGCATTTGCTCAAGATATAATTCGTCGTTTTTAAGGGCGCAAATCTAACCTTCTTCAAGCTATCACTTTGTTACAGCATATACGTTTACTGAATAATTTCTATTTTGGTTTTAATATGAGAACAGAATAACACGAGATCATATTTTTATATATTACAAGCTTATTTTTAACTCAGAGGTGTCACTTATATTTGAATTCGTTTCTGAAACAATTGTACTTAGAAAAACAGTACACAGAAATACTCATTTTTAAATACTTCATTGTTAACAGTGTGAAAAACAATCTGCTCTTGATTTCTTTCTTAGTACTTTGACCGATCGTCCCAAGCCAATTCGCGAATTGGCCGGCCAAATCTCGAAATCAAGAAAAGATCAGACATTGGCGAGTAAGTTTACAGCAACGTTGGCCAAATTGCGAATTGCAAGGCCAATTCGCGAACTGGCCAATTTCGGGCTTTGGCCGTCACATATATAACACAATGTATTTTATTTCATTTCGGAAAAGAGAACTGATTAAATATTTTAAATCTATTTAACCGATCAATTGAAATCTATATATATATAAATGATCCGAATTTTAAAATTTGTTTGCAATTATTTTCTTTATTATTTAATGTTCTTTCCGGATTATTTTTTAATATTTATTACAGTATTTTTTTCCCTTATAATTATCATGTTCTTTCCGGATTATTTTTTAATATTTATTACAGTATTTTTTTCCTTTATAATTATCATGTTCTTTATTTTTTTATGTTCCTTATCTTTATTCCTCCTTAATCTTAACATATATGCATGTTCCATATCCTTATAAACAACTGGGCCGAATTCAACAATCTTTTGTTTTTTATATGACACGAAAAAAATACTTCTGCATTAAAAATCTCGAAAATTAATTAAGCATTCATTTTAGAAATTAATAAAAAATTTCTTTTGCACACTTTGAATTACTGTACTACTATTTTTTAATTCCCTTCATATTTTAACATATACCTTTTGACAATATTTTCATTCATCGTAAAATAATTTTTCGTGTTGCTTCAAATTGATCGTGAACTTGCGAACATGATAACACAAAGTTGCAGTGAAGTAGATTAAAAAAAAATGGATATAATTTTATTACTGAATTTGTAGATTTGTTTTAAATTTTGAGCTCACACTGTGCGAAAGTTGCATGTCGACTTAGTAGTCTGCTTGTGCATATTTGAACAAAATAATTAAAAAATAATAATAAATAAATAAAGAAGCTAGATGGATGAATTTTTGCATATACTCTTTTTTGCTATAATTTTGCTATAATTTTTGCTGCACGAATTTCGGATTAAACTGTGAGTATCAATTTTTTTTGTGTGTGTGCATAATTATTTATACGTGAACAATATTTTTTAAAAATATTTTCAACGCACCAACTCTTGCCAGCTTTACATTATTTGGATAAGCTAGATTGGAACAGAAAACAAACAAAAAAACCCATGAAAATATAGACTTTCAATTTTGATGTCAAAACATTGCGCAATGAATGCAAGAGAAAACAAATTTCATCTTTTTTTGAGGGTTTTTTTTTTGTTTACATACAAGCGGGTGCACACACAAAAGAAATTTATGTTCATTCACTTTTAATCTATAATTATATACGTGACCTATTATTATAGCAAAAATACTATATACCAAAATTCATACATCAAGCTTCTATATGTTTTTGAATTATTGTCTTTAGATATGCACTATCGACAATCAACTTGTACTTGGCTTTGGTTTAAAATTTAATACAAATCGATACATTCAATAATGAAAGAGTATTCTAAGTTTTTTTTTTATAAACCTTGCTGCAATTTTGAATTACCGTGCCTCGCAAGCACACTTGTGAAAATAATTTATTTCCGGATTTGAAGCAAAATGATAAATGCTTTGCAATGACATTGATATTTCTTTAACGGAAAACATTCAATAAACATGAATCCTTCTCTAAATTTCTGTATCACACCAGTAGAATGACATTTGACCTCTACAGATGTGGTGAGAGGCAAACTCAATTATACGACGTCTTTCAAAAGAATCAGGTTTCGAACCTGGACTCTCTATTTCCGCGAACAAGAAATTCGGTATATGGTCGTTAAACCCTATTTGTAGATTTCTGTTCAATTTTGTAGGAGAGAAAGTTTGTCTGTCTAGCTGTCCGTACAAAAATTAACACGATATCTGAAAAGTCCAAAGAGCTAGATAAATAACATTTGGTGTACAGATACAGCATGTGAAATGTAGTTTCTTATCAAGTTTTGAACCAAGCCATTAAGGAGTGATTTTCGGTCCGTCTATACTGTTCACAAGCATATAAATGAGTTAATTCAAAAATGAAATAATTTAAATACAAGAAATTTGGCGTGTGATTTCTGTGTTTATAATTATAATTCCGTATCAAATTCTGTTTTCAATGAGTCTGACATAAAACTTCCCAAACATATATTCAATGTTCTAGCGTTTGTGTATTTGTTACGTTTCAGTGGTTAAAAAAGTTACACATTTATTACCCTTTTTATAAATACTGTTCAACTATGGCATACGATTTAAAAATTTTAAGTATACTTATTAAAAATTATACGAGAAACTTTCGAGGAATTATTGCCGGTGATTCATTTATAGACCATACAGATAGACAGTATAATTCCAAAGGGAAAAATGGTTAAGAGAAATCTGAAATGTGGAGATACATCAAAAATTCATTATCGAAATTTTCCACCGTTAAAATAGATTTTCTCAGTAGATTTCTTGTAAAAGAGTGTAAAAAGCTGAAATTTTGAAAATGCACGCACAGAAAAAAGTTGTTGATATTGAATACCCAATATTAATAACATGGAAATATTAATAGGAATAAAAAAATTGCATTTTCTGAAATAAAAAAAGTAATCTATACTTATATAAAGCTCAATGTGTGTGTGTGTTGGCGCTCTACAGACCAGACCGTTTGACCCACAGCTACCAAATTTGGTACATGCATACCTTGGAGGTCGGGAATGTACACCTGGGGCCCCTTTTTTAGTTAGAAATTTTAATTATTAATTAAAAACTAACTTTCCCGCCAAAAAAATCTTCATTTCCCCACCGTCAAATGAGTAAGGCTTCACTATTTTTTCCCTTGCTAATGAGGCTAGGCTTAGCATTTTTCGACCGATTATTTCAAACGATTCTCTTTATTTTCTTCATGTTTGATGCATTTAAAATTAAACATTGTTAATTAATCGATCTTTCAGATACATTCTGAAGTACTTTTGAATTAAAATAAAACAGAATAAAGGAAATTAAAAATGTCTAATCTGCATAGCGTTTCCCCAGCTGGCGTAAAAAAATTCACACATTTGCGTTACCATAACTGGCGTTGAAAATTCACGCATGCGCATTGTGTTCTGATTGTTTACAACTATTTTCAACGGAAGCAGATTTGATTTAAATTATTTTAAGGTTAGTTGTATGCTTTTGCAATTAAATTGTATTTATGTTAGTTTCAGTACAAGTTTTTAAAGTAATTTTTTAACCTGTTTTCGACAGATTATTTTAAACGATTCTGTTTATTTTCTTAGTGTTTGATGCATTTAAAATTAAACATTGTTAATTAATCGATCTGCTCATGATGAATCTGAAAAAAATTTGTTGACAAATTCTTGAGATATTACATAAATTAAGAAATATATTCTTTAGTGCCCATGAGGTTTAAATGCTCAGTGACTCTATTTTTAGTAATCATATTACTAAAAAAATGCTTTGTTTCAGTAAAAAAATATCATTTTATTAATTGCATATTAATATTTTCCACTTTAGTTCAAAGCATAAATTCTAAAGGAGCTAACAGAAAATTAGAGAGATACACATTACGTTATGACTGAAGGCCTTTATAATATTATGAATGAATTATGTGAATATCAAAATTTGAAGTTCTAAAATATTTTGATGAAGAGAAGCTATTAAAAGTAGGAGTTACATATGATATTTAATTATAAAAATTTTAACGAGGATTAAGATTTTTGAACCAGCTGGTCGCCAAAGGCGGCTAGTCATAAATAAAGGATAAAAAAATAAAGAAAACAAATCTAAAAATAAATGAATAAAATTTTTGAGGAAACAAAATAATCCCTTCTGAGCAGTGCTTAAAAAATGCAAACGATCCCAATGACAAGAAAGACAAACATCTGATTAAAAATAATTTCTGCTTCCTTTAAATCAACGGATAAATGTTTAAATCAATTAATTAAACTGATGTATAGTGCTTACATGAACAACAAAAAGCTTTTAGTTTTTGTTTGGAAACTGATTCACAAAATCAATTTTTCACGAATAACTTACACGGCATTAAGAAAATTATCGATTATGACCACAATTAGGGCAACCGTTCTATCAATCTCCCATATTCACCGTGACACTTTAATATACATGAAAAAACTTTCGTCAATCAATGACAACAACCGCTTCCCGCACTTCGAATTGAAATGTGCATTCATTTCAAGAACTCCTGACTGCTTTACTTAATTAATATTATTCAGAAAGATCAGCAGTTGAATAGGAATCAGGCATAAAGCGATGTTTATGATAACAGTTTTATTTGTTTTTAATATTTATGAAACTTTTCGAAATAAGATTGGTAAATGGATTGATTAATCTAAATATTCTATTACCAATAAATATCCGATATAATTATCCTTTCCAGCAAATTGTGTTTGGATTTAAAACTTCAAAACTTTCTCTTCAGAATAAACAAGGTAAACCCAAAAAGCACTTATAGCCAAACTAATTCCGACTTCATTTGTACTGAAAACCAGCAGGAGTGGTCTCTCTACAACATTCTCGCATACTCTCTAATAAACTTGTCATGCCAGAGAATTGAATTCCGACTTCATTTGTACTGAAAACCAGCAGGAGTGGTCTCTCTAAAACATTCTCGCATACTCTCTAATAAACTTGTCATGCGAGAGAATTGAATTCCGACTTCCTTTGTACTGAAAACCAGCAGAAGTGGTCTCTCTAAAACATTCTCGCATACTCTCTAATAAACTTGTCATGCCAGAGAATTGAATTCCGACTTCCTTTGTACTGAAAACCAGCAGGAGTGGTCTCTCTAAAACATTCTCGCATACTCTCTAATAAACTTGTCATGCCAGAGAACGGTTTGAATCACTTTGGCGTACTTATTTACACGATATTAACTTTTGGCGTGAATTAAGCATTTTTTTTACTGAATCTATCGTGCCATCCTTGGCTTGTTTTTTGGTGATTAATCCCTGATATGCGGTTAATAGTATTCGATTTTTTTAAAAAAACTCGTTTTTCTTAACCGATTGGAATAAAGATTTGACACAAAACTTTAGTTATAGCTATAAAATCCAATAAAAAATTTCACATATATTTAAATCAATGCGTTTTACAGTTATGGTATTTACATGTTTCTGAATGAACAGATCGATAGATAATCAACCCGTTGTTGGATTTGGTTCAAAATTTGATAGATGTCTGTACGATAGATGTTAGATCGGTTACTGAATCTTATCTATCTAGTTCTCTTCGTTTTATAGTTATAGTGTGAACTTACACAAAATTTGATAAGAAACTGTAATAACGTATACCAAACTTCAATCGTCTAGCTCAAAACGTTTTGCAGTTATCTTTGTCGCTGACAACCAGACAGATAGAAAAAAACCCGAGAAGCTTCCTTAAAATATCCAGTTCGAATTTTCTGACGATTATTGTACTTTCTCTCTACGAGAAAGTAAAAATTAAGAAAAAAAATCAATTTTCATGGAATTGAAAATTTGTTTTAAACAAGAAAGGTATAAAAATTATAAGTACAGTAATAAATTTAATATTTTTATGATGGCATATTTACTTTTTTCCTTTCCCAGAACCTTTCCTAATCTGAAAATAGCCAATTCACAATTATTGGTTAAGAAATATTTTTCTTTGGATGGAATAAAAAAAAAAGTTTAGATTTTACAGGAATGTTTCGTTTTGGAAGTGAAAATAACTTGAGTAATAATATAAAAGTAATAATAAGTATTATCTCTGGTAACTGTTTGTCCATTAAAAAATTCAAAGCTAATCTCGTTTATTGTGCCTTAGCCCCTTTTGGTGACCAGGTTCGGCGGGATTAATAGCTTCTTGAACAAAACTTTTTATCTTCAATTTTTGATAGTTATAGAACTCATACTATTACAGAAGCATTACGCCGTTCGATTCATTGCATTATTTATCTTTCTAATCTTTTGCAGCTTCTGTAAAATTTGAATTTTAAATTTAAACTGAATTATTTATTTTAATTAATGAAATAAAATTACTGAAAAATCAAACATGTGTTTTAAAAATATGAGTATAAAAAACATAATCTTTCAGCATTGAAGTCTTATTTGCACTTCAGAATATTCTTTATAGTCTTTACGATATTTTAAAAAAAATTCTCAGATTCATCAAAAAGTTCAATTTAAAAAATTCAATATGATTTATGATATTAATAATAGTATATTATTTTGTTTCAGTCAATAAATTTACTTCTGAAAACTCTGAATTTTTTACGTGATTACACTGGAAATCAATCCTTTGGTCGTAAGGGTTCATATTCAATGAAATATTCTTGGAACTACAACATTTAAATAAAAATAACATTTCTATCTTATGACCAATTTTGACTAAATTGTGAATTTTTGAATAATACCAAATTCAGATAATTAACAGTCTCTTAATTTTTTAATAATCTTTCTTGGGGAAATTTCTGGAGTAAATGAAAAAACCATCGTTGAGATAGTTAATATAATTATTTAAAATCGCGTTCTTTTATAAGATAGTAGCATTCAAATTTTCATTACTGACTCAGTCACAATGGAGTGGAGTATTTTTTTTTATTTGAAATATTTAGCTGCTCAAAAACATTTCACTAAATATTTTTAAAGGACCATGAAGCGCACAAAACACATAAAATTCGTAATTCATCAAAACATTTATTAACTCAAATTGCACAAATTAGTATTCTTTACTTCATTTAGACCATTTTTCCTATTAGATGTATATATCTAGCACTTAGAAATTAAATGTTGGAAGTCATTTGGAGGGCATATACTGTTAATGCCACATTGAAACAAATAAATAAGGAAGCTTCTGTGAAATAAATAATATTTCCTCTTTCAAAAATGACTAAATGCACGTGGGCAGAGATTTAATAGTCTGTAGATGAGAGATAATCGGATGAAAGAAAACACAAAAATAGTAACATAGCTGGCAGCATCCATGCAGAGATTGATCGAAGTTTCTAGAAGCTCCACGTGTTCTTCTTTTGGCTTTTATATTTAATCTTGATCTAAAAAGCGACATTGTTAATTTCTTTTTTTTTGGTGCCCTTTTTCTTTTATTTTTAAAAATAAAGGAAATTATTTATAAATTACCATTTTCTTAAATTTTTTTTGCGATAGTATATGTAAATCTTTTTTGTTTCAAATGCTACAGAATTATTGAATCAATAATGTAGATATTTTTAAAGTTTCCATAAATCTTTTTTTTTTATTTTATTATTATTATCATCATTATTTTACATTTATCTTTCTAGAAAATATCAGGTTTCATATTTAGTTCATTTTTTACAGACACGTTTAGAGCTAGTTTAAAGTTTTAAAATGAGCTTTTATCAAGATGTTGGCAACACGTTGATAAAAACTCATTTTTCCCATGCACATGTAACGTACTCGTGTGGGTTAACTTTTATTTTTATTTTGTGTGTAATATAATTGAAAATATGCTTAAAATAATTTTTTGATTACTTAAAAATAGAAAATAAAATATGTTAAAAATTTGGCATTTTAATGTTTTGAGTATTTAGATAAGGTAAAAACTATTTTTGCACTGCAATACTTTCGGAAGTTATCTCAGCAAACTCCAAAATTTCGCTTAACTCTTCATTAATTAAAATTTTAAAACAATTGCTACGTCAATTTCCCCCCTCCAAATTATATATGTGCCTAGTTCGGTAGTCTTAGGTCAAACGGTCTAGCATATAGAGCGCTAACACACACATATTCATCTTTATTATAAATAAAAATGAAGATAAAGAGGACCGTGACCACGCGATTCTTCCTTCACGGCCCACGGTATCGTATATGAGACGAGCCTTTCTCACTGCAGGAGCCCATGATCACGTATACGTGTTTTCAATTTGGAACGGTTTATTTAAATTTTTGAATGGCACTAGATGGCGTTGAAGTCCGTTATAATTTCGAATGATGTTTCACAGAACATTGACCATTTTATATGCTCATTTGGTCCCGAGTTCTCTTTTTTATTTGATCCGGGTATTTAAATATAAAAACAATTACACTTTTTAGGCACTCTCGAGATGATAAGGCATTTAAAGAACCTTGACTGACTGCGTTCTGGGTTTACATTTATATTTTGACTAAAATGGATAAAGATTATTTATTGGTTTATGTGGGTGTAGATTTATCATTTGCATTTGATGCTTTTCTAGACAGGATTTTTTTTTTGTATATTTTTAAGTGTGAGAGTTTTTTTTCTTCTTTTTTTTGGATATTATTAATATTTAAGTGTGAGTGAGATTTCTAAATTGGTGAATGTATCAGATAGTGTAACAGAGGAAAGTGATTTTTCGAATATAAGCTGTAGTGAATCTGAACTATTCAGATGACACTGAAATAATTGTTATGGGGATAACTTAAATATATTTGATTAACAAAAAGACTTCAAAGAACTTGTCATCCCTGGAGTTTTCTGGAAGTAGTGGTATCTACATAAAAAGTCCAGAGCCAGTTGAAAAAAATTTCATTTTTAAAATTTGTTTTTCACGGTTGAAATTATAGAAAGGATAGTTGATGAAACCAGTTGGCAATCCTTTATGATTAACTGGACGCCATTTTCCAAAATTATACGTTGAAACAAACGGTAAAAAGTCAAGAAGACAGTGTGCAGTATACAAAAAAAGTTATTTAAAAGAAAAAAACGCAGTTATCTTATTATAAATGCAAAACTTACAACGTAGGACTCTATCCCGAACAATGTTTTGAAATGTATCATAAACTTCTAACATTTTAGATATAATTAAGTAATTTTTTTATATTAAGTTTTCTAATATTTTTCAAGTTTTGAATATTTGTAAGCAAATGCATGTTATTTTCTGACAGTATATATTATACATAATTTTTATGTATATTTTAAGTATGCAACTTTTTGTTATAAAAATGTTACTTTAGTAAAAATGTTTCTTTATTTCTTTTTTTAAAATTTTACAATTGTTTTTTTTAAAAATATCGCGACAATTTTATTACAGTATATTCAGATACTTAGAATATCAATCAACCTTAATAAGCTTTAAATTTCAGCGTATTTAATTGCAGTAATGGTTTTATATGAATTTTTAAATAAAATTAGGCTTTGCGGGAAAAATTGCCCTGGTCTGGGGTAATGCTACTTTAATCTTTCGCCGATAAAGAAGCATATTTCGAAACGGGATCATAATCAACATGCAAAATATTTTTAAAATTTCAAGTTATCATGTGAGAACATTATTTTTTTAAAGTCACGTGGTACCAATCAGACAGAAAAATATCATTTCTCAAATTTCGCAATCACCAACATTTAAAAAAGCGAGGGTTTTTGACCATCTCAAAATCAGTCGGGTTCTAAATTTTTTTTCTCACGTCCAGGACTTTTTTTCGTGAAAAAACAGTTGGAAACGGTTTGAAACAATCACGTGACTATCAGATTACGCATGCTTCAATATTTAAAAAAAACCGATGTAGTTTTTTTTTTTTTGTTTTTTTTTTTTTTTGTCTCTCGTCCCAAAATTGCTTGAACTCCACAACATTTTCTCAATTTTTTTTCCCTTGAAAATCTGGTCTAAACTGATTTGGAATAATCATGTGAATGTATTGCGCAATCGTTCATTTTTACAAAAACGATGGATTTTTTTTATTTCAAAATCTTTCGAGTTTCAATATATATATATATATATATAGCTCTCCTCTTTGCTTCGTGTTGATTCCCATTTCCTTCTTTATGCTTCTTTGGACGATAACTTCTTGCCTTTTATTGGCCAGGCAGCAGGTACATGGTAGATATTCGCACCAAGTTGTAACATTTTGTTGGCGATTAGTCGCCAAATCCTTCAACCTTATTTATTATATTCTAATAACCTTAATGCGAAAAACTAATGCCTCAAAAGCGACAAAATATCAATTTTCTGCCAGCATTTGAGGCTTCAAATCTCCCAAACCAAAACAATATCATGTTCTCACATGATAATAGATAATTCATTCTGTTAAAAACTGTCATTATTTAGCTTACACTAATAGATATTTCATGTAAGATTTTGTCAAATTTGTAAATAATTCTGACCTTCTTATTCTCACTGTACAATTCATCACATAGTCTCTAAGCACAATTTTCAACATTGACAGTTTAAGTATGTGGGTAAATTGTGGATGGATGAACACTGGAACTCTATATTTTTGCACGTTAGATTTTGAATATTTCTCCTGGAAAACCTAGTGGAGTATACCAACATTACTAACAGACAGAAGATATTTTAGCATTATAAAATTTTAGTGTTTCAATTGAACCACAAAATTACCTCAGGGGAAAAAATGGACTTTCATTATATATATATATATATATATATTATACCTTCTTTCTGCATCGTTATTGAGAGTTTAAGGGAATAAAGTATTCACCTGCAATTTAAAAAATATTTTTTTAGCTTTATTTTCTATGCGGAGAACGGTACGAACTTAATAGAAACAATTCAGGAAGTTCATTAAAATTCTTATCAGAAAAAAGAATGCATCTTTCTTGTTCAACGTGAAATGAAACTTTGGTGCGCATGGGGACCATTTATCACGTCAAACCTCCCCCGTTTTTGTTGAGTATATTTAAATAGTATGGAAATTTCATCCATTTTTCTTCGATGGAGCACAGGGAAAAAACTACCATTTTCATAATAGACTTCACTTAAATTGTTTACTCGCATAAAAAGAGGCTCCGAAATTTTAAATTATGCTTAATATTATTCATATTAAATGTTCTGCATTGGATGTGTTTAGGACTTTAATGAACACAAACTTATTTTCATCCGTATTTTGTTATGAAAATATGTAAATATTTATTGTACACTTTAAGTACATTAAATTGTTCCATTCAATTTAATTACAATCCGATTTGCTGGTTTTGGGGTAAAAATTGCAAGGAATTAAATACTTTTTTTTCCTTCGGCTAGCTTTAAGTTTCTTATTTAAATTTTCTTTTTATTCAAAACGAAATATTAAAAATACGAAGCTCAATACATTTGATTTTGACCTTTAATTACTAAAAGGTTTTAATGGTAAAAAATTTAATTTAGCAAGGATAAGGAAAAGACAGTAAATTCCATTACAAACAAGACCAAGATACAAAAGACACGTAAATGCACCATTAAATGGTGCTTCATTAGCTTTTGCAGAATTTATTAGAATTGTATAAAGGATTTTTTTTAACAAAAACTGAATTAATTTGTACCTTTTTTTAGGAAATGAAAAGTTTATTGAAAAACGTTGGTATTTCTACTCCGAGATAATTTCAGTTACATGCATGGAAAATAGTAAAGAATAGTAAGGTAAACATGTTTTTCTTTGTTTTGTTTGGTGCAAAAGAGATGTAACAACAACTGTTAATTTTAATATTATTCCAGAAATGGAGGTGATAATCTCATTCATTTGCTACAGTATAGAGGTAGTTCCTGGAGATAGATCCATTTTGTTACCCTTTTATTACTGTTAAAACAACTTTGTAAACATACGCCCATTGAGGATTGCAAAATATGAATATTTGTTTGAATTGATTTGCGAATGCATGTAAATTTGATAACGTAGTTTTACAATGATCTGTTACAACACAATGCATCAGATGAATCAGACGTTACTGAAGGGGGAAATGTTGTGATTGAAAATGCGTAGCTTTGCGATGGGCTGTAACTACACAATGCATCAGATGAATCAGACGTTATTGAAGAGGGAATATTGTGATTAAAAATATGTAGCTTTAGGATGGTTTGTAACTACACAATGCATTAGATGAACCGTGTGTTACTGGAGAGGGAATGTTATGATTGAAAATGCGTAGCTTTGTGATGGTCTGTAACTACACAATGCATCAGATGAAGCAGACATTACTGAAGGGAGAATGCTGTGATTGCAAATACATTGTTTCTTTATGATCTGTAACTACATAATGCATCAGATGAGTCAGACATTACTGAAGGGAGATTGTCGTGAATTAAAATATATAGTTTTAAGATGGTCTGTTACTACACAAAACCTCAGCTGAGCCAGACGTTACTGAAAGATAGAATGTAATGTTTGAAAGTACGTATTTTTATTATGGTCTAATAAATAGTTTTATGATGGTCTGAAACTACACAACGCATCAAATGAGCCGGATGTTATTGAAGAGAGAATGTTACAATTTAAACATAGTTCTTTTATGGTCTGTAACTACACATTGCATCAGATGAGCCAAACGTTACTGAAGGGAGAATATTTTAATTGAAAATTGCAAGTCTTGTTATATGTGAAATTTTAGTTGAAGTTAGTTGATGAAGAGTTCATTTATATTTTGGTGATATTTTTTCACCCACAAAAAAATAAATAAATAGAATATACATTTTGTTGCAAGTAAGAGGTTTCTGTATCAATCACGCATGTACCACGTTATCTGGAAGACAAATCTTTGTGTGAAAATACTTTCCTAATATATTAGACCAATTAAGGAAATTTATCAAAATAACATTTTCACATATCTTAATTTTTCAAACTTTTTTATAATATCCCAAATATTTTTTTAAGAATATATAAAACATAAAAAAAATATTCCTAAAAGTGTCTTGGATGTGAAATATAAAAAAAAAAAAAAAATGTTATGCAAGAATATTTTGTCCCATTCAATAAGTATAGCGCAATGCGAATTCTGTAAATGATTTATTTATCCGAAACAAATTCATTCTAAAACCACAATTATATGAGTTTTACCTGGAAAAAGTGAAAATTCTGCCGTAATGAAATATCTGTTGGGGGCCTCTAGAAAACTTTCGCCTCCGTGATTATCAAATTGGGACAATCTATGCATTGTTCTGCGTTTTAGATTGTACCGCAACATGTTCGCTTATCGTCGTTACAAATCATTTTCGCCCGACATTTGGTAAATAACCACAGCATCGTCACAACATCGAATGGTGGATGAAGCGGTTTTAGGATATGGATTGCTTATGTAAGAGAACTAACTTGGTACGAGCCCACTCAAAACCGAAGTGGTTGAAAAAATTCGTAAAACCACTTTACTGAGTCTCGAAAAATTATTGCCATAAGAACGTTCGTTAATACCTGAAGGATCGTCGACAAAATCACCGTATTGGCCGTACTGAGTCAAAAGATAGCCATTGCTTTCTTGGATGCCAAAATCTAACCCCTTCCGTCTTTTTCCTATTGAATTTTAAAGATAAGGTCTCGCATCAACATCCCCAGGATTTATAGTTACTGAAGCAAGGAATAATGATGTGTTGGACTTCTCAACAAGGGATTAGATTGGATTTGTGGGTTTTAATGACGTTAGAGCCAATTCTGACCGTACTGTGCCAGACGTATGGTTAAAATATATATAAAAATATTATGCGTGAAAAAATTGAATAAGTGTCAAAATGCACTATGATTAAAATGTAGGCATGGTGTTTTTAAAAGAGAACAAGATGTTTAAATTACATCATGATAAAATATTAAATAAAATGGTACACACTAATAGCTTTTAAAAATTTAAAAATGTTTTGATGGGGGTGTCCCCCACCAGAATTTGCATTTCTAGCAAAGAGCAGTTAAAAAAATTTCTCCGATGACATTTAAAATTAGGACACTTGATTAGAAATGAACAATAGTTAAATTTACAAGGCAATTTGGGCAAGTAGGAACTCTTTCGTCGAATAAAAGGCGTCGATGAGTTAAACGGGTTTGGCCAATGCGGAGTCTAGTTAATTTAACATTGTACTTACTTACTGGACGAGAAGGACAGGGTGAAATTGTGGGTTTTATAGAATGAAGTTTATTTCTAACATGGTGATTTCATGACTTCTGCTCAGCGTATATAAATGACGCACCAAAGAATTTTTTACATAATTGCTTGGGATATCACGATTCAAAAGTAAAGATGCTCTCTTTGCTGCATTATCTGCCATCTCGTTTCCACTAATTCCGACATGACTCGGAACCCAACAAATTAATATCTCGTAGTTTCTGTTTTTTAGAGTCCTTAAGAGACTCAGGATTTCCAGGGAAACAGGATGAATTCGATTATAGAACTGGGAAAATGCTTCTAAGGAACTCAATCTGTCCGTATTAGGGATTGCAATACCGGACCAAAATTACAATACCGGTATTCGGTATTTTTAAGATCTGAATACCGGGATACCGGTTTTAATACCGATATTAGAAATTTTAAAAAACGTAAGAAAACACAGGTGTTTCTTTGTTTTATTTGCCAGTTTTATTAGAAAGGGTAAATATCACAAAAAATAATTTCTAACTTATAAATTATAACAGTATATAGAGAATCACAAAAAAGTAAAGGAACAACATATTTATTTAAATCACAAAAAAAGTGCAAATATCACTATGCAGTCTGTGGTACTAATACAAATTTTTGAAATGTGATCTTAAAAAACATAATGCATCAATTGTACTGTCATTAAGCCTGAAAAGTAATTTTGTGCAAAAATGACCAGCTGTCGAAAACGCTCTTTCGGCATCTACGCTAGTTAATGGTACTGTTAGCAATGCGCGATATACTTTTTCCAAGTATTTACCTCTAAATCCCTCATCTTCAAATAAATCGATTTCCCGTCGGATGGTTTTGGATATAGCTGATTTCTGTATTGTATTTTGGTTCGTTGAAATTTTCTTATTTATCGCTAATTCTAGTTTTTGTTCAAGAGACAATTCCTTTTCACTATCGACATTAGTGTCATCATAATCTTCGATAACTGAACAGAATTCTTTTGAATGTGGATAGGTTTGTGGGTAAAAAAATTTTAAGAAAATTTACTCTAAACTTAATCAGATTTGAATTGGTTATTTTCTTTTCTTCTTTTTCATTTTCATTTTTAAAATCATTATAATTATGTAAATACCATAAGACATTTTCTATTTCGATATGCCTTTCTTCTGTGCGATTTTTGAATGCAATATATAATCTTCAGATAGTGATGTGTGCTGTTCTAGTGTGATGTGTGCTATTAGGAGTAAACGGTATCAACGTGTTTTAAAATCTAATATTAACATATATTCTGTTTTATTTTCAGTTAGTATTTATTTTTGTAATATGGCATTTTTTTGTAAGGGAACGTTTAAATATCTTAACAATTTTTCAAACTTTATAAATTATAGGAAGCAATACTTGATGGGTTAATATTTCATCCTCATTAGCAATAACTTCCTCAACAATTACATTGTCATTATCTTCATTGTCATTATCTCATATCACTCTCACTCTCTTCAAAGTTGGAATCCGAAGTTTCTATATCTAACCATACGACTGGAGCAGTTTAGCCAAGGTTGGCTCTTGCGCCACTAAAACTCACAACCAACCAACCGAAGTTTCTATATCCACAGTGTTTAGATTCTTCTGTTCTTTATTTTTTTTTGGTATAATACATCTATTATTCCTAATTGAATTCCATGAGCATAGCACAATTGCTGATTTGCACCAATCAACTTTCGAACTTTTTTTCATAACTGTTGCTCCATCAGTCATTATGGATATAATTTCTTCTTTCAGGGATAATCCATGTTTTGCTAATTTAGATTTAAGTGATTAATTAAACCATTAATTAGTCAATTAATTTCGCCCGTTAGGAAGACATGAAAACAAAAACGTATACTATTTTGCTATGTTCGCGCTATCTGAACATATAGTGGAGACAATTTTAAAAATTTCTAGTAAATACCGAAAAACCGGTATTTAAACTTGTGAATACCGGTATTACAAAATTGTACAAATCTCTCAAAATACCGGTATTCGGTATCCCGGTATACCGGTATTGCAATCCCTAGTCCGTATATATGCAGAATTTTCGTTCGGTAGAGAGTGAAATCGTCTGAAGGGCATAGAGGATCGCCACTAACTCGGCAGATAAGATCGAGAATGTTGTATCGACACGGTAACTCATTACATTAGTGTCAGAAACAATACCGCAACCAACGTGACCGTCTGACTTTGACCCATCTGTAAATATTTTCAAATAACCCGAATATTGACTACGATGAGAATCAAAAAGTTTCTGAAAAATTATAGGGGTGATTGTCGTTTTCTCGAAACCTGAGAATGGCTTTAGAAAACAAAATTGAGGAATATCCCATCTCCTCAACAAGGGATATTCTATCTTGAATATGGCAGGAACTAGAATACTTCATAGACATTTCCCGAGTAATCGGAGCGGTAAATACAGAACAGCTATAGACAATTTTGATAAATCTAGTTTTTTCGATAAAACTGATTTATAAAAATAAATTAATTATACCATTTACGTGTACGCTTTATTTTTGTTCCATTGAATATGAATCACCTTGTGTAATATTAACCACTTCAAACGACCAGTTGTTCACACACGATGTTAGTTTTAATTTAGTCATGCAACCAACTTTAATGAACTATATTTCATCACAAAAGCAAAGGAATTATTTTGAGCTATACTTGCATAACATCCATTGATTATTCTGGGAGGTAATGCTAGCAAAATGCATGAATAAACCGAGAAAATTTATCCAGGTATTGAGGCTGGAGACTTGTCATTTATTTTGAAATATCTCTTCAAAGTGGATAATGGTGATGATGTTGAGGAGACAACAATCCTTGATGATGTAAATAAAAGACATGAATTTTGGTACGAAGTAAACATTGGCGAAATCGTTATAATGATTGCGTTTAGTTTAGTTTAGTTTAGTTATATTAACGTCCCGTTTGAAGCAACACTAGGCCTACTTTGGGACGGACCTCGTAATTTTGAACCGCGGTCAGATGACGAGGACGACACCTGAGCTGGCACCCCCCTCTCCACACCGCACCACACCAGCGGGAGGACGTTTAGTCATGACGGATTTAACGTGCACCAGACCCCCTTACACGACGGTTCTTCGGTGGAATCGGGTCTCGAACCTGAAACCCTCCGACGCCGAGACCTTACCACCAGGCCACCGCGGCCATTTATAATGATTGTGTCTGGAGGATTTAGTTTAAGTATTTTCGAAAGAATTCAAGTGAAGTAGTATTTCTAAAGTTTTTTTCGAAAATAAGGATGATGGAGAGCAGAAAACCACTGTTGGTGTGTCTGGGTGAAGATAAATTTCATATGAAATAAAAATTTACGATATCAGCATAGTGGTTGCAGATGAGAGATTCTGTTAAAGTTTCTTTTTTCTATAAAGAATACAACTTGAAATAGTCAAGACATTTCTCTCGATACTGGGGATTCGTGGAGGCAAGCGAACCATTGATAATTATGTCTTAGAGGTCTTAAGCTTGTATATAAAATAAAAGTTGGCGGAATCAGAACGGCGGTCGAGCCTGGGTATTGACTCTTTTGTTCTGCTACTTATTTTAACTATAATATCTGGAAAACCGATCTTCTCTCGGCAATTTTTATTTATCTATTTTGTAAAATCGCGTATTTTCTGAAAATATTTAGATGCGAATCACATGCTGATTACATATGAATATTTTTCAATCTTACCTACATATGAACCGATCATTTAAATAAAAAAAAATCATTACTTCGCTTAGTTTAACATGTCATTCGAAACAATATGCTATATTATAGTATTCATTTTACATTTATCTCGTATTATTTATATTTTTGAACTTACTCTCATTTATTTGTTTTATCATTGTGAAATCGGGTTCGATATGGTGCCGTATGGAATTGTGAGCATGAGTGTAGATAGAAAATATTCTAATAGTTAGTTATAGAAATTTGTGTGTGTAAAAATTGAGTTTTTTTTTTTTTTTTTTTTTTCAAAAAATTAAGAAAGAAGAAAGGCAAAACCTTATCTAATTTGATCCAAGTAGCGACAGCCGTTTCCGAGATATACGAAATAAATTTATATATATTCAAGAATTTCTCGTTTAAATTTATAAGATTGATGCTCAATCATAATAATACTGTAAGACAATGCACCATTTCTTCTTCTTTCTTTCTTACCTTTTTTCAGGTTTGTTTTCTAAATAACTGTAAAATAAAGCAATGCATATATGTTTATGTTTTTAAACAATTTCAAATAAGTATTAATTATATTTATGCCCTTGGCCGACATTGCTTCTTCTTTTTTTATAGCGCGACAAATAAATTCTGACAAACCCCACTGAAGGCGGAGGTGAATTTTAGAGAGCTTTTGAATATCATAAAACTCAAGGAAATTCAAAGACTGCCTTCCATTTCACCGAAGGTTTCGTGTCATTTTTTTTTCCTTCAAAATAATATGTTAAGACTGCATTTCATTTCATCCAAGCAACAGCTTTGCAAATATTAAAAGTTTCAAATTCAACCGATTTCTGAGATTTAAGCAAACGTGAGATCAGTGTGAAGCGGCTCTTAAATTCAGCTGCCATTTTCGTTTCTTTTTGAAATAGTTTGAGGCGCGTCTGCTCTAGAGACGAAAGAATTGCTGTAATACTGAAAAAATCATAAAAATGTAGAAATAAGCGAAATGCTGAACTGAGATATCCGCCATTTAATAAAAGACAGATGTTTCAGTAGAAATACTGCAGTGAGCTATATGTCTGGAACGATTCATTTAAAATACATTTGAAGTAAAAATTCGCTTGTGAACCTTTAGTAAACATTTTTAAGATTTACAAAAACATCTCGAAGCAGTCAGGAATTATTTCATATTATTATCTAAAAATAAATTTATTTTAAATGAGATCCTAATTTTTACTTTGCCAATTTTTCAAAGTAGCTTCAGAGATTGAACTATGCAATAAAATTTGTCTCTGCAGTGCAATTTCTCGTACTACTTTCTAGTAAAATTGAAGAAGTTGCTCTTTAAAATCAAAGTTTTTAATGACTATAAAAACATTTAAATAAGCTAAAGAATCCATCAGAGATGAAACATGCTCTGGTAGACCATACACTTCATCTAATCATCGTGTCGGTTTGATCAAATAATTGATTAATAATAGTATTTGTCTTTTAATGCAGAGGTTGTTGAGCAAATTCCTATATCAAAAATTATTTAATATCTGGCGAGTTAAATCATAAGAATTTCTTCAATATTTTTATCTTCTAGCAGGAATCATTCCTATTAGTGATTTTTACAAAATATTCTACAAATACTGCTCCACAAACTTTGTATTCACTAGATAAGGCATCTTGTGAAGATATCTTATGTCCACAGTTAAAAATGTCTCTTCAAAATTAACGATTTAAATATATTTATGCAATAAAAGAAAGTTCTATCTGAATTCTAAAGAGTTTTGAAAAAATAACTTTAACCCTTTCTAGGGCCCTGGGAAGTATGCTTCCCACCAAATTTATCAATCTTTGTTTGAAATTATGTAGGTTAGCATAAGTTCTGACAAATTATTTTAGTAAGTCAGAAACTTAGATGCTTCAGTTCTTTATTTATTTTTAACATTTCATCCATGCCTTTTTTCTTGGTTAATAATGAAAATATGAAGATTCGGGTAGTTATCTATGTTGAGTAGATTTCAATATAAGGCATGGTTTCAATAAATGTTTTATATTTACAATTAAGATTCAAGATCAAGCAAAATTAAAGAAGTGTCAAGTGTACCCAGTTTTAAACGCTGTTGCTCCTTTCTGTCATATAATTGGATGTATACAGACAGAAAAATGCATAGAGCAATGCACAGATTGGTGTAAGTCTTCTAAAATAGTACTATTTATATGTTTGTAAAAATTTGAAATTTAAAAATATTTAGTTGAGAAAGTCATTAAGACCAAGTTAAAAAATATTTACAATTTTTATATTTATAATTAAGATTCAAGATCAAGCAAAATTAAAGAAGTGTAAAGTGTACCCAGTTTTAAACGCTGTTGCTCCTTTCTGTCATATAATTGGATGTATACAGACAGAAAAATGCATAGAGCAATGCACAGATTGGTGTAAGTCTTCTAAAATAGTACTATTTATATGTTTGTAAAAATTTGAAATTTAAAAATATTTAGTTGAGAAAGTCATTAAGACCAAGTTAAAAAATATTTACAATTTTTATATTTATAATTAAGATTCAAGATCAAGCAAAATTAAAGAAGTGTAAAGTGTACCCAGTTTTAAACGCTGTTGCTCCTTTCTGTCATATAATTGGATGTATACAGACAGAAAAATGCATAGAGCAATGCACAGATTGGTGTAAGTCTTCTAAAATAGTACTATTTATATGTTTGTAAAAATTTGAAATTTAAAAATATTTAGTTCAGAAAGTCATTAAGACCAAGTTAAAAAATATGTGATTGATTTTTTTAAGGACTATTAATCCCGCCGAACTAACTGGTCTCCTAAGGCGGCTAGTAAAAAAATTTTAAGGATTTTTAGGTCAAACCAAGATTGCCAAATTCCATTATACATAAGATTGCAGGAGTTCGGCAAGAGGGTTGCATTTAATATGCTTATTTAGTGATTTTCATATGATCACCCCTAGAATGCTAAATGAACAGGTTTTGTTTGACAATTTTCAGATTAACGCCAACTCCCAGTTTTACGCGGCGATTTTCAGATTACGCTACGATCGCTAATGACGAGTTTCCAATCACCGAGTTGGTAAAAATTTGCCTTATTTGGCGATTTATCGAGGGAGCAGTTAAAATATAAAAGTACCCTCTTCATATTATGAATTTACAGAAAAGGCGAAGAGAGAATTATCCAACTACTTCATTCGAGATGCGAGTCCAAAGCAGTTGACTCAATAATTTACGTTCAATAAAATTTGTGCTTGAAGATAATTGCTTATATAAATACACATAAAATACATACGAAAATAATGCGAAAGCAAATTAAACAGAAATTTTTTGTCGTGAAAAATAAGGAATCTGAAGTCTTTTATTTGTTACAGTAGTATTATATAAAATAACTGCAGGAGTGATTCATGAAGTGTCAAAATTTTGAAAGGCTTATAAAGCAACAGAACACGTCATTTAAGTAATATATTTAAAAATTTTAATTCAGGGAACTATGATCATTTTTTTACCATGTTTCAATTTTAAATCATTGCTATGACCTCTTACAGTAACACCTAGCGCTGTGCTTAAGAAACAATTTGCCATCATTTAAAGTAAGAAGAATACAAAACAATATTCAACAAGCTTCATTTTTAATTGTTAAACTTTTGGGAAGTTTTTCAAAAATTAATTT
The DNA here is from genome assembly GCF_947563725.1 of Argiope bruennichi. NCBI lineage: Eukaryota > Metazoa > Arthropoda > Arachnida > Araneae > Araneidae > Argiope > Argiope bruennichi. Next base: position 95,961,002 of record NC_079152.1, on the reverse strand, counting down.
CATTAAAATATGGAAAAAAATTGAGGGGATTCATTTCTTTTCGAGATTTGCACTTATTTATGTTGTGAGTCCTTAATAGAAGAAATCACTAGAATAATTCATTTTCTGTAGAAAAGAATCTCTGCAAATAATAAAGATGAAAGTGTAGGTGTATTTTGGCATTCTACAGGTCAGACATTTTGACTTAGATACTTTAGCAGACTGGCACATATATACTTTAAAGGGTGAGAATGTGCGTATCAGAAATATTTTTTTTTTTTTTTTGAAATTTTCACTAGAATTTTTATTAATTAATATTGATATAGTTTACAAGACAAATAAAAGAATGAAATTCCAATATCTCGAAATTAAAAAGATAGATTAATCGAATATTTCTGTTTTTAATAACATTATGATATTATGGAACTGCCCTCTCTAGAAAGATCTATGTACACAATAAAGATAACTTTAGTAGGGCAATTAAAATAACACGGTTTTTAATGTCAAACATTTTTGAAAAATCATTAATATAAAATTATCCAAAATAATTATCTGAAATCAAACATAACCAATTATTTCCAGCAAACCGGTTGATACCCTGAGGTGACTAGTTTAAAATATAGAATTCATATATTATAGTACTAGTTTTAATATAGAATTAAAATATTTAATTAACATAATCTAATGTTCAAGTATAACATTTAATCGGCCCAGTTCATTCTCAAGATAATCTTTCCTAAATAATAAATAACTTTTCAGTAAATGATTGACAACAATATAAAGAAAAGTATATACTTTTAAAATAAATTCAGATTAAGTTTTTTATATCGCTGTTTCCAGAACTGCTGTATTGAGCTTTGTTTAGATTTGAATCTCCACAAAATATTGATTTGAGATTCACTATCACGGATATTTCGTAATATTCTTCATATTTTGTTTGTTTTACATATTCTCAAACAATTTGTTTTATTCCAAATTTATTAAAATTATATCTACGTTGCTGATAAGCCCGGAGTAATTCTATTATGCAGAATATATCATTTATAGTACCTTCCAAGCATTACGATTTCCTAAAACTAAAATAAATAAATAAATAATCCTTGAAAGAAGCGTAGATTGATGAAAGAAAACTCAATCTTCTAAGGATCAGAGGATTGTAGTATCATGCCAGTTTTGTAATTTAACCTAAGCTACAGCCTGCAAGTAACTGAATTTATGTATGATAATGTATTATTAACGTATCTTCATTGCATATATCCATACATAATACACCCTCAAATTCCTCTAAGCCAGAATCAGATGATATAATATGAGCAGCTTGGTTCTTTATTGCTGGAATGAATAATGGTTAAATTATTAATAAATCCAATGTTCAAAATATGTTCTTACTCTACTTAAAGAAGATATATATATATTCGTTTATTTAAAGGTGGCGTAAATTTAATCAGCTGACATAGGTTGTCAATAATATTTTTTCTGTTAAGTATACCTTTTATATTTATAATAAATTTCAATTTATTTACCATTTTTCACTTAAATGGAGCATTTCACGAGAGAAATGTTTTAATTCATATTTTGACAAATACTGGATATTTCGGTATTGCACTTAGTCAAGCGAGTTCGCAAATTGTAGAAACTAAGTCTATGGCAAAGGATACCGACGTGCTCTGATTGGTTTAAGCCTTGTCATCTTTTTGGCAATGTTTTGCCAAAAAGATGCCATACCGAAATATATTTTTATAAATATAAATAAAATTTGAGAATTTATCCCCCCCCCCCTATTTTTTACGGTTTACATGTAATATTAATCTGGAACACATATACAGCAGAAAAGATCAAATCCTGAAACCTTAATATTATTTTGTCCTTATTTCCTTAATATTATTTTGATATAACTAAAAAATTAGATACGAAATCACATATTCCGTTAAAGCTTACATACTTATACGTTTTGGGCATTAACTAACCATCTCCCCATATGTAGTTGATGGGGAAGTAACTGACGTTCAGCAACAAGTTTTAATGACTGCATAAATTATCTAATAAAGGCACGAAAATCATAGAAAAATAAGAATTATTTAATTGCTGCATCATATGTTGAGTAATTACTTTCATATAGTCTTTATACTTCTATGCATAAACAACATTAGTTACTTATATTACTAGTATTATTAGTAATATTTATTATTATTATTATTAATTAGTATTAGGAGTATTACTATTAATATTTAGAGAAAACAATTATATTAATAAAAATTAGATCGTGTTGATATTCACTCGTATCTTCCATAAAACTAATGAAGGGTACAAGGTTTGAGCCAAAAAAGCGAAAACTAGGTTATTAAGAGTGCAAAACATTGCCAAAAAGATGCCAAGGCTTAAACCAATCAGAAGACGTCGGTATCCTTTGCCATAGACTTAGTCTGTACAATTTGCGAACTCGCCTTAGGGTCAAAAGGAAATGCTGCTGCCTATGAAATATTATGAATATTTTAAATAATTTTCGTAAAGAATTCTGTGAAATCTTATTTACATTAATACAATTCTTTTAAAAACTCTAAAATTTTCTGGGGTGTTTTTTTTTGTTGGAATAATTTGATAACTAATTAATAAAATTTGAAGCAAACACGAAATAAAGATTTTGATTCAAAATAAACAAAACAGTCATGATAAATTTCAAGTTAAACTTGAAGTGAAACAGAAATTAATTATTTCACAGATAAATGTATCTTTTGAAGAAGTAAATGCATGTCAAAACATAAATGGAATCCATACAGAAAATTTTGCAAATCATAATTTCAAACTTTTATATGATTAAATAAATCTAAATTAATTGAATTTAAAATGTTTATTTCTCTGCCAAAGAATATTCCAGAATGAAAATTAAACCCGATAATATTGACAGTTTCATTTTTATATTAATGTTAATTACTGTGTATGTGAAAGCTTCGTGCTAAAATTTTACATCAAAATACAAACACAAAGAAGGCTTAATGGCACCGTATAAATAAACTTCCCTTGCAGCGTAAAAATGATCAAAAGCATTTTGAATACACACCACCTTCAGATTCCTCGAGAAAGAGGACGGGACTATGAGACCAAGGTATCATTTTGAATACACAGAAAGCGATTTACAAAAGAGCAATATTTCTAGCAACTAATAATACTACTAATGCACAATTAATCAAAAAAATATCTGAAATCTATCTGTAATTCATGAAATAATTATTGTCAATTTAAACTGTCTGTCTTCTTAGAAAAATATCTAACAGTATATATATTTTTTTGTTTCTGTAAAAGATTGCAATCATATTAAACTCTATACTAAATTTAATTTTGTCAATAAATTTGACAATTTCAAATAAAAAAATAAATTTTTTTATAATAAATTACCTCGAACATATATAAAAGTTTTTATTTCCAAAAAAGCGGATGATGAATCATAAACATTTCAAATGTAGTGCTCTTTTCACAAATGAACATGAAGATACAGGTATGTAAATTAAGTTTGACATCGTATTTTAGTAAATTATTTGCCATGCATCTTTCTGTACTCATCTTTTTAAAAACAGTTGAGATAGAGTTTAAAATTGACAAATTATTTGCCAATTAATTTTCCAGTAAATTTGTCAGTTATGTACAAATTTTCGGAATAAATTAGCTTGCATACATTTAAAAGTTTATCATTTCAAAGAAATGGATAATAACTCATAAACATTTCAAATTTAGGTTTCTTAGTAATAAAATAATTTGTCTTTCATAAATGAAAATGAAGATACATGTATGTAAGTTTGGGCTCGTATTTTGGTAAACGATTTGCTGTACATCTGTCTGTGCTCATCTCTTTAATAACAGCTAATATAAAAAATTTAAAAGAAAAAAAATTAAATCGTCAGATAATTTTTACAATATTATATTTTCAAACATTCTCCATACAATTTTGCATTGTATATAATTAATTTTTTTGCTGTTAATAATTGAAAATTTCATATTCGAAGGATTTTCATTATGTAAAATATTTGAACTAAATAACAATGAGGTCGTTATGGGGAAATAAGATATTAAATTGATATATAGATATACTGAAAAATATTAAAGATATTAAAAATTAAGAAGACATTAAGAAGCTGAAAGTAATAAAAAAATGAAGTATGTGATTTATATGAGTACACATTACGAAATTTAGTGGCATTATCTGCTTAATTTTTATATTAACAAATTTTTGCAATAAAAAGGTTTCGATATCTTTTCTTTTATAAATCCTTAAAAAAGTATGTAAACTGGTAATGAGACAAAATCAATATTTGATAAATAAAATCAGTACTTGATGACGCTAAGTGGACTTACTTTTCGATACTTTCATTTCACATCGAAATAGAAATATTCAGATCAGATTTAGATACAACTTGCAGCAACTACATACGATACATAAAAGTTTTAAATGACATTATCATTATTTAAAATGCTTTAAAAAATAACTCTTTATGTATTTTAAAGTCAAACATGATTTTGCAATGTAACCAAGTTTGTTTTTGACCTTTTCAATATGTTTGTCATAATATTTAATATGTAATATTATTCAAGCAACATATTAATAACAAAATTAGGTTGCTTGTTACATCTGCTTTCGTTATTTTCCCATCCTCGGTGATTGAAGCAAGCTCTCGACATCACCTTTTGCGCTGCTTCAATAAAATGTTTTTCTTCAGTAACATTATTCACACTTATAAGATATAAAATGAATGACTTAATTTCTGTAAAACGTCAGCAAAGTCATGAGGAGCGTGATCAAGGAGATGTTCAATTGATGCACTTAAAATAAAAGGGCTAGAAGTAACATCAAATACAACCCTAGAGTGCCTAAAAATTTCTCCTTCATCACTAGGAAAGAAAAAACGAAGATAATCCCTATCATGTGGAGCAATCCCAATTTGAAGAGAGGTCTTTTCTATGTCTGCACTTAAACCTATCGGGAACATTTTGAATCTATCTAGAATATCAGGTAATAATTCGATTAAATTGGGTCCAGTAAATAAATATCGGTTTAAAGACGGTTTTCCCTTTCCTTGTGCCGACGCGTCAAAAACTGATCTTATCTTAGTGTTTTGGCTACTATTTTTGATAACAGGTCTATACGGAAGATAAGGGCATTTTTTTGTTTAATTCTAATACTGGGACTCTTTCAATAATTTTTAAATTCTCCCATTCATTGAATATTTTTTTGATATTTGTAAAGATAACCATTATTTCGCGCTCTCGTAATAGTTTTCTCATATAGTTAGAAGCTAATTCTTTATTATCTGGCAAGTTTGAAGAATCCAATTCCCATGGTAATTACCTCTTACCTGTCATCGGGAAGAACAGTTGATTTTTCATGGAACTCTTTCAATTGCTCGTCAAATAATTTCCTTTTTGAAACATTTTCAATGGGAACAGGAATACCTAAAGAATCCATTCCCCACAATTCTTTTAAGGAAATATCATTAACATACAAAGGCAGAACTGTTTTCACAGAAGAATCTACAACTATTTCATCATTACTGGAACCGAGTCCAGTTTCTTTGCCAACAACAGTCCATCCTAATTTTGCATGAATTGCAGCTAAGCCAAAATTTAACTGAAAACACTTTCCCGTTAATAATTTCCCAATTAGATCTGCTCCTAATAAAAGGTCAATTTCATCTTCGTTAGAAAAAGCATCAGATAATTCGATTTTATTTATTCTTAAATTCTCTAATATATACTGGTTTTCTATTTTAGGAACAAAACCACAAATCTTACGTTCAGGAAAAACTTCACTGCACAGTTTGAATGAGCCATTTAAATCATTAATTTCTATCGCATATATATCATGCTCTAATGGAGCAGTTTCTTTCCCTCCGAATAGGCCATGAATTACCTTTTCACGTCTGAGAGGTTTTAGTTTCAAGTACTTAATAACTCTATCATTAACGTATGAACGGGAAGACGCACTGTCTAAGAGTCCCCGAACTCGAATTTTATTTCCCTGACCTTCAATTTTTACACAGATAGTCTGCAAATATATTTTAGCATTATAATTATTATTAAACAGATTATTTGCAACTTCACTACTTTCATTACATTTAAATGAAAGAATTTCTTTTTTATCAGAACACATTAAAGTTACATACTGCTTATTACATTTTAAACATTTCAGTTTAACTCTGCATTTTTTACTTGTATGACCGTAATTCAAACATTTAAAACCAATTCCCTTTTTAAACAATATTTGCTTCTTTTCATTATAAGACATTTTTTTGAAGCAAAAGACAATCGAAACTCAAATGAGATTTCTCACAAAATACACATTTTGGCTTACCGTCATGAGAAGCATTTGTACTTACTAACATGGCTGTCATTGCTACATCCGGGACATGTGCAACTATAATTTTATTATTATTTCGTTTAACTACTCCATTATTTTTATCAAATCCCTCTGGGGCTAAACTTATCATCTCCTCCTATTCTACTCCATGTCTCAAAAAACACATTAATTTTTCGAGAGATCTTTGACTTGTAGAATCATCACTATCTTCCGAAACTCGGCTCCTTTCCTAGGCAAGTAGAACACTTTCAGATAGACATGATTCGACAAGAGGCTCCAGAAAGTCCGCAAATTTTTCTTTCGTGCGTCCCAAGCTTTCAAAAACTCTTAGTTTCGTTTCCAACATGTCGTAGAGGCTCGCTAAATCAGGAGAATTCCTTCCGGCAGTAGCATTCTTCATAACAAGAGAAAGAAGATTTCGCACATAGATCTGTACTAAAAGATCTTCCCTACCAAATCTTATTTTTAACTGTTGAACCTCTTTAGAATAATTTTCAGATGTTATTGGAAAACTGGAAACCAATCATGCAGCTTTGGATGCAGGTACCATCGCTTGATATAAATACTGGAATTTATCGATTTCAGATAACTCATCCGATTCATGAATTTTAGAAAAAATACTCCAAAATGTGAGGAATTCTTTCGGATGACCAGAAAATTTCTTTAATTCATATTTCGGTAGTTTCAATTTCGCAGTATTGTCTTTTGAAGAACATTCTAAAACACATCTGGAATTTTTATTCAAGAATGTCGCCACTTTCGGTTTCAGTTCCAGATATCTATCTCGGTAATTTTCAGCCGCTTCAAAATCTCTTTCGTATTTGGCCTTGTTCTCTTCTAAAAGTAATGAGGATATTTCGTTTTGAATCTCATCCAAACGAGAAAATTTATCCACTAGTTGTGAATTTAATACGTGAAGTTTATCATTATCCTTGGCGTTAGTTTCGAGTATCGCCAAGAGTTGCGCCAAATTTCTTTCTGCATTGGTAAATGAAGTTCTTAACGACTTTCGCTTCATCTTAAGAGTATCGATGATTTCAAATGCAAATAATATTCTATAAATCACTCACCAGATTAAAGTATCCTGTCGTGGACGCCACAAATGTTACTACTTTAGTTTCAGAAGTGTTTCGATATATCAGGTCCTTTAAATCTACCCGATTTCTTCTTTAATTTGGTTAATTACTCAAAAAGATGATAAAATCCATCAGCAAATACAGTCTCTTGCATTTTAAAATATTTATTTGATTTAGACGCAACATTGATTGATTGATTGAATGAGGGGGTTATGGGATTTTTAGTAACAAAAGCTGTCATCCCAGCGTTCAACTATATTTCCAGTTAATAAATGTCAAAAAATTTCAAGTGTTGAAGGAAAATATGGAGAGACAGTTTATTTGCAAATGCTTTGCTCGTGAGTTGTTTAAAATTACAGGTTGAAAGCGAGTTGAGGCCCAATTTCGACCAGAGGCAACGTCTGATGCTTGAGTATTTTCGGCAGTGCAGTAAGATATGATCCAAATTATTCAAAGAGTGGCATGTTTCGCAATTTGATTGATTCGACAGGTTAAAAAGATGTAGAAGGCCAGGTGCAATTAGTGTTTTGGTAGAAATTCTAGCACAAATGATATCTTCTCATCTATTTCTTGTCCATTTAGCAATATTTTTTATGTCTGGAATTTCTCCAAGAATTTCATAATATTTGCTCTGTCTATAGCTGTCTGTTGTTTTTCTTTTTGAGATTTGTTTGATGCGAGAGGTGATGTCTTCCGATGCGATCCATTCAATGCATGGGCTGATTTCTGTTACTAATTTTGCGATCAAATCCGCTTTTTCATTCCATAATATTGTCAAATGCCCTGGGATCCATAGAAAAGCAATATGTTGATTAATCTGAGATTTTTCCACAATTTTGCCCAAAATTTTATGAATGCTGGATGGGGATATATATGAAAATTTTTGAAGTGCTGTAAGAACTGAAAGACTATCTCTAAGAAGAAGTAAATGTTTCTCAGGAACGGAAAGATAGTCCAGATGCTGACAAATTGTAAGAACTTAAGCTGTAAAAATTGAATTGATGTTGGGGGTTCGAAAGGCAAATTGAGACAGATCCGAAATGCCGGCGATTGAAGTTAAGTTTTGCGATTTCGATGCATCAGTTGCGATTATGAAACATTGTTTGAAGTCCTTTTGTAGCGTTTCTTGAAAACCGTCATTAATAGCTGAGATTTGTTTGGAAAAGGGTATTTTGAAATAATAATATTGCAATTTTCTCTTGGAAATTGTAAAAAATGTTGATCAGAAATTCCAATTAATGTTTAGATCAGAAAAATTTTATCCAAAAAACTTTTGTCCTGTTCGCTAAGAGCAAGGTTGAAATGTTCTAAATCTAATTTGTAGATGGCGGAGAAGGAACTGATAGAAATCTGCTTAATGAGAAATTGTAAGGATAAACGTTTGATTTTTTTTTCACTGAGAATTTCCTGATTGGAGATGTAAAGGTGATTTTGACACAACATATTTTTATCAATTCACACTCAAAACACGGCTATTTACAATGCTTATATACAATCAGTTAGGAAACATATTTTATATTAATGGAACAAGAGCACGCAGTCTCGTGAACAGTCCGTTTACTTCAGTTTGTTTTTAAGCGTGGACGATCTTCTTCACATTGCTTAAAGCATATGCACTATATTCACAATCTTATAAAATAATCCACATTAGTGATATCTTAACAAATAAAATGATTAAAATGACTGCACGTATTGCCTGTACTGAAGTTATTTACAATAAATACGGTTGTTTTCATTTTTTCAGGACTACATTTAAAATGTAAAAAGATTTGTACTCGGATGACTAGGAAATTAGGTTTCTAGAAAATCAAATTTATTAAATCATGCTCTGTGTATTTGTAGTCTTGTGAGGAAATCAATTCAAACTGCAACATACATGATGAAAATAGCTGAGCATGTAATGTTACGTCGAACTAATATACAGTTCAGTTTAGTTATATTAACGTCCCATTCTAAAGCAACACTAGAGCTATTTTGGAACAGAATTTGTAATTTTAAACCGCTGTAAGACGAAGACAACGATACCTGAGCTAGAGCCTCCCTCTCCTAACTAATCTTAATCGAATTGACCCTGACGGATTTAACGTGCACCCGACCCGCTTACACGACAATTCTTCGGTGGAATGGGTTCTCGAATTAGAAACCCTCCTTTTCTGAAGTCCGGAAACCTTCCGGGGCACCGCGGCTCTTTTACATGGAGATACATGTCGTAACCACATTCACTTTTTATGTGTTTTGTTTTGTGCCGTGCCATAATGTCATGCTTTTTCTTTATCTACTGCCATAAATGACAGCCAAATTTCAAAAATAAAATATGCTTCGTATTTAACATATATCATGTGATCATTAATAGAGTGTAAACAATGAACACCAAATTTTGTCATATTATCTTATATTGAATCCTTCAATTACCCAAATGGTAATATGATGATATATTACTACTTTATTGGGTATTCAATAAAATATCAATCCAATAATACCTTAATTACCTACTTTTCAATTAAAAGTTTGCTGTAATTCCTATCTATGGGTTACGTTTAATATGATTGATAGGTTATTATAAATATTAATTAGTGAAAGTAATTGATGGGTTTATTAACTGGCTATTATTAATAACCGATTAATTTTAATAATAACTGCAGTTGATATTAATAATAAATATTTAATTACACTGAAAGTATCATATACTATATGAAAAATGCGAGCCATGCGTCGTACTCATTAGCCACCACTGCATTAATATTATTAAATAGAAAATATTTTTAAAAAATGACTGAAATTTTGTGAATAAATCCAATTATAAAAGAATAATATTAAGAAAAAAAATATAACAATAAAAAAAATCTTTTTCATTTAAAAAAAAAAAAATGCTACTCGCTAAAGTGGGTGATCTGCTTCTGCTTTCGTAACAGATTTCCCTGACGCATTCCAATAAAAATGGGCGAAACGAAAAACGAAATTCTGTTAATACTTCTACATGTCTTGAATATAATGGGATTTAAAAAATCCCGCGGACAAAAATGGCGATTTGAATAAATCTGATCCAGTTCTGAGTAGAATGAAGAAGGCTGGCTGCTATAAGACAAATCTCGAAGCAGGGAAGAAAATCTGCTACTTCTAAAATATATTCTGTTCCATCTTGTCACAATTTCTCGCATTATAATGGTTCCAGCTGTGTAGCCGGGGCTTCTTTTTCTTTCTTTTTATTTTATTTCTTATATCTTTAGTGTAGGGTAAGATGGGAAAAGGGAAAGAGAAATGACAAATTCCCGCAATCCTAGTGTCCTGGAAAAAGGCTCACACTTTCTTTTCTGGAAAGTTTTAAGGAAAGGAAAGTTAAGAGAAGATGCCAGTATTGTTCCACTCCTATTTCTTATCTTTCAGATGCCATTAAAGCTATATAATTTGATTTAGTACCTTCTGTGATGGGATGGCACTTTTTTTATTACTTCTAGAGTTCTTATAGGAAAAATTCTTCAATAAGGAAGTCAGAGAAAATTATTTCTGAAAGGATTACTAAAGCCCACTAGTTATAATTTAAATACAAAGAACTCATTTACATTTGTTTTGTTCATGGTTTAGAGGAAATGTTTTCTTTTCTCTCTTTTCATATAAAAGGTGTCCCAAAATTAATGCCAGATTTGAATTTGCCACCATTTATGCAGTAGAGTTGGCAACCCTATTAAAAAAAAATATTAATGAAGCCTTATACTATAGAACATCGTGTTTACTCAAAGTTTAAATTAAATAAAAAACACATTTTTTTTAAATTTTAGATAGTTATGTTTTTATTGTAAAATATACAGGATATGGTTATGTATGGAATAACTCATAGGGCAAATGGCCTCCACGGCTTTTCTGGTCACGGCTTTGCTCTTTTTTAGAATGCACATATGTACTCGAAATTTTACTCTACCATTTTGCATAAATGTGACTGAATTTCATTGATCTGCGTTGAATTTCTGCCTTCAATGCACGCGTGCTTGTGAGCTTGTTGGCATAGATGAGCATAGATGCATTTGAGATCTTTGATTTCAAATTACCAAATGGAAAGAAATCCTATTTTCAAACTGTGGTCGCCAGACTTTCTTTCTTTTAGTTCAACACTGAAAATGCGTTGTTCTATAATGTAACGCTCAATTTTTACTAACCCTTAACTATCAGCTGTCAAATTGTTTTTTTAATAGGGTTGCCAACACTTTACGGCAAGAATGGCAGCAAATTCAAATCTCGTGTTAATTTTGGGGCACCCTTTATTTCAAGTATATGATGCATTGTTTATTTTCCTAGTTGTCTGTATAAAATAGAGTATTCTTTTAATACGCCTTTTAAGTATCTTCAACTCTAGGTAGGTTTGGCACAAACTTTTACTCTTATTGATATGTCTGATGTTAAGAGAAACTTTATGTTTTATAAGCCTTATATTCATCCATCAGGTATCGATTTCCCGATTTGAGAAATAAAAAACATTTACTTAGTAAATACCTTAATACTAATAAATTGGGGGGGGGGGGAAATAGACGATAGATCTTACATAAATGTTATTCTACAAATTTGACAGATTCAAGTCATTGTGGTAAAACTATGGTAATGATTTAGACATGAAAGAGACAATGAGGCTCTCTTTCTATTACTTTAATTGCGATTTTATCTCTTTTTATAGATGTTTTTAAAGAATCTTGTTGATAGCTTTTTGTGTGAAATCCTGCTATGTTTCGATACTAAGATTGCAATCTGGCAGGAGTTTCTAACAAACCATAGCATCTTGTTGATTTGCCTAACCGTCACGTTTTGTAACTTTCTGACATAGTAATATGAGTCCTAGTGGTTGTCGCCTAGATGAGAGATGCATACTATATTCCTGAACTTCGTTATGTTTTGTCATGAAACATTTTGTTCGTTTACACTCGACTGGACACACAGACAGACTTTCCACTGAAGAATTTTGTTTGAAATTGAAATAAACTTCACATCTCTGCGTGAACACTATGCGTTAAATTTTACCTGTCTAGCTCATTTCTTCCTTGAAATATCATGCAGGTGGGCAGCCAGGCATAGATTAAAAATTATTTTTCTGTCTCAAAGAGTGTGAAACATGAAGATTTCTCAAAATGTTACATTCTGTTTTTTAAAATATTGGAATATTTAGCAATAGTTCGTACAGAAAACAATAATCATAGTACTTTTTATATAACTTCGTAGGAGAAAATAAATATCTAAGATTATTTAGATGAACTATTATAATTCTTTGATTTGAAACTTACTTCGACTTTCTTGATAGAGAGGACTCAAGGCGCTCAGAAATACGGAAAAAAATTTAACCGCTAAATATTATGCATCAGATATGCATCATTTTTATTTAAAAAAATATACTCTGCAGGGATAAAAAAATGCTTAATACATTATTTATGAATTTCAAAATATGTCTTTAGTCTTTTAATAATATAATTAGTGCGCACATTAAACAATAAATTATTATATCCTTTTACAAACATTAGAGGTATAAATTTTTATCACTTATTTTTCCTTATGTAATGCTAATTAAATACGAATTGAAGAATCATAGAAAGAACATCAAATCATGAGACAAATATGACCATTATTATCATAATGGTTTAGATAGTGTTAATTAAATAAATGTGAACAAAACATTCATTAAGCATGAAATAACTACGCTGGATCAAAAAAATTCTTACTAACTTTAATCGGATCAAACGATCATGAAAAACATAATAGATTTAGAAATGAATTAATTTGTATAATAAAGATGGAATTTTTAAACCAATTTACTATTTATTTTCTCTTGTCCTGGATGTTTTAATTTTGTACTTTTGTATGCTTTCGAGGGTAATATAATTGTTTTAAGTTTTGAGAACATAATTATCACTTAATCTATTAATTTTATAAGATTTCACAAACTAATAATGAATTTTTGAAACAATTGATTAAACGATTTCGTACTTAAAAGGATGACAGACAAAAAAAAAATTTTTTTAACCTGAAAAGCTTTCAATTAATAAATTAAAACTCATTTTCAATAGATAAATAAATTTTGTCTTTTAAAATATTATTTTTATTAAACTTATTTCTCAGATTCATTTCAATATGATGTTTCTCAGGTAAAATGAAAGTTTAATTTTAAAAATTCTATCATTTGTCTTGATAATATTAAAATATTGCATTGTAATTAGGAACATACAAAAAAAATCGAAACTCTAACACATCAAAAGTAGGGACTGCAATATCGGACCAAAAGTTCAATACCAGTATTCGGTATTTTTCAGATCCTAATACCGGGATACCGGTTTTAATACCGGTATTAGAAATTTTAGAAAAAGAAAGAAAATGCAGGTATTTCTTTGTTTTATTTGCCAGTTTTATTAGAAAGGGTAAATATCACAAAAAATAATTTCTAACTTATAAATTATAACAGTATATAGAGAATCACAAAAAAGTAAAGGAACAACATATTTATTTAAATCACAAAAAAAAGTGTAAATATCACTATTCAGTCTGTGGTTCTATTACAAATTTCTAAAATGTGATCTTAAAAAACATTATGCATCAATTGTACTTCATCAAGCCTGGAACGTAATTTTGTGCAAAAATTACCAGCTGTCGAAAACGCTCTTTCGGCATATACGCTAGTTGGTGGTACTGTTAGCAATGCACGATACACTTTTTCATGTATTTACCTCTAAATCACTCATCTTCAAATAAATCGATTTCTAGTCGAATGGTTTTGGATATAACTGATTTTTGTATTTTGGTCAGTTGAAATTTTTTTATTTATCGCTAATTCTAATTTTTCGTCAAGAGACAATTCCTTCTCATTTTCGACATTAGTGCCATCATAATCTTCGATAACTGTAGCGAATTCTTATGAATGTGGATAGGTTTGTAGGTAAAAAATTTTAAGAAAATTTATTATAAGCTTGGTCAGATTTAAATTGGTTGGTCTCTTTTCTTCTTTTTCCTTTTCATTTTTAAAATCATTATAATTATGTAAATACCGTAAGACATTCTGCATTACTAATTATCTGTAAAGTTTACGTCTCATAAAATCGCGAGTCTTCATTGTTAAATGCAAACATCTCTTCCTTTCATCTTTCCTCTCACCCCTATTTTGTCGCATTAAATTCATCCTAACGCATGCTCAAAAGCTCGGGGGGGGGGGGGGGTTACAATCCGTTATCAAACAGTATTTTATCATTTCTCTTGATTGTACGATGCAACTTTGTATTCACAGTCTAATTAATTTCACCTGTTAGGGAGACAAAAATAAAAACGTACACTATTTTGCTATGTTGGCGATCCCTGAACATATAGTGGAGACTAAAAAAGTTTCTACTAAATACTGAAAAAACGGTATTTAAACTTGTGAATACCGGTATTACAAAATTGTACAAATGGCTCAAAATACCAGTATTCGGTATTCCGGTGTACAGGTATTGCAATCTCTAATCAGAAATGAACAAAACTTAATTAGAAAATTATTTTTTAAAGGATTGAAGTGAATAAAAGAACATTAAAAAAAAAGTTTCAATTAGTGACTTACAGTTCCATACCTACAAAATTGAGGTAAATATAGCTGTTAACCTTATGTTACTCAATATGATAATATGATATTTTCTTATGAGATTTAAAATTATTATAAAAATCGCGCAAATTTCAAAAATAAGTGTTAAGTGCACTTACTTACTTCTCTAGCTTCACATTAAAATCCATTTACGACCTAAATCAAAATTTTCACCCAACAATTACCTGTAATATAAGAATATACTTATCCATTCACTGGCAATTCTTTATCTAGGAAATAGAATTTCTAGTTCAATCCAGAAAAGTAATTTCCTTTTCTGGTTTCAGTACAGAATTGTTTTTCATCATGAATTGATGATCGACAGAGTAATTGGCGGTTACCAGGGACATTGAATGAGGTAATTTTCTTCTGTCATGATTTTAGCGAAAACCTTAAGCATGCCTCTTAACAGTGGAAATAAAAGAGTATACTCTCACTGTAAATCTATATTACCGTGATCTAATAAAGTTGACTATTTTTCTATGCATACTTTCCGGTATTTATTAAGTTATTAGGTATTACTTTATTAACCAAGAAATAAACTTTCTAAAATTCTTATTCTGAACTAATTGTATGAAATACAGCATAATACTTGTAGAGTAAATGTCTGCTTTCCAAGAATGGCAAATTTTGTTGAATCTGTTCTGAATTTTAATGAAAAATTATCATTATTTTTTTTCATACATATGTTAAATATTTTATATATTAATTATCATAAATATGTTAAATTATCCTAAAAAGAGTTGAAGAAAATTTCTATTATGCTTATTTTTACAATAGAGTTTATTGACATTGCGATACTGTATCATCCGTAAAATTAGCTTCACCCTGATTCTTTCTCTAAGTAAAATGAATGAATTAATAATAATGAGTATTGAATAGATAATATATTTCCAATAAAAGCAAGTTTCTTAGAATTGGTCTTCCAACTTTTTAATGTAATATTACTATAGTTAAACGAATAAAGAAACTTTTTCTGGTGTTTGTTCCCACGTTATAGACTTGTGCAGCCTTTATTTTAAAATATGATATACAATTATGAGAGTCATGAAATTAACTTTCTTTTCTTGTTTTAAGTGAAATAAATGAATTCCAGAAAATGATGATTGAGAAAACGATGGATTTTCAAAAATGATAAGTTCTGCAGAAATAGATTTGGATAATCTTTGCTGATTATTCATAAATTAGATATATTTTTAACTTTTTAAAAAAAATATTTTTAGAGTTTTATTCTGTTTCTAAGTTAAACTCTCCCCTTCTTTTGTTTACGATGTTTTGAACGTTTATATCAATCCTGAAATTCACTTTTCAAAACTTCTACTCTAAATTGAGTTCATGAAATCCAAATGTCAATTGACAAAGTCACAAACTAGTAATAAGATAAAATGCTATGGAATTCTTTTTGGGTCATATTAATGAAGTATCACCGCAAATAAGTTAACTCCAAAAGCCTTTGATAAATTAAAGGCAATTAAAAATTATATGCATCGCAGCAACTCAGAATGCATTACTCACACATAGCTAACAATCCGTTATCTATGTGTTCACCATAGAGTAGAAGTTTGAAATTCACTTTTCAAAACTTCTACTCTAAATTGAATTCATGAAATCCAAATTTCAATTGACTAAATCACAAACTAGTAATAAGATAAAATGCTATGGAATTCTTTTTGGGTCATGTTAATGAAGTATCACCGCAAATAAGTTAATTCCAAAAGCCTTTGATAAATTAAAGGCAATTAAAAATTATATGCATCGCAGCAACTCAGAATGCATTACTCACACATAGCTAACAATCCGTTATCCAGGGTATTTTGAATGATCGTCATAGGAGCAATGGGACGCGGGAACTGAGGTTTTGGTCTAACTGTAACAACATAATTATCATAATTACCCATCACCCCGTAGATAATATGTCCTATCATCGGAATGGAAGTCATTCGACTGCACTACATTACTGTACCCGTCAACGGCGTGAGAGTTTGCTTGATTATACAGCAACTTGCCATCCATATCCAACTGGTAAGGTAAAATTGAAACAAAGTTTAAAAAACCCATTAAAATAGATACTTGCAGCCTCTTTTTTGTCTTTTAGTTATTTTATTTAACATTCATTGACTGCACTCGCTCACACAAAACTCAATAGAAGAACCACAACAACTTAAGCTATGTAGAAAATTGATAGTAGCAGTAATGGTAAATAGTGTTGTGTTTATGGACACATAGTTTTTGATCTCAATAATAACGAAGAATTCCAACATAATAGATATTCAAAATGCAACAATCCAATGAATAGGAAAATTATTTCATTGAATATATTATCTGATGAAGTTAAACAATTTTAGAAACGAAAGTCAACCATAATTATACTGCCACAAAGAAAAAAAATAATGGAAAAATGAAGCAGATTAATAAATAATATTTGAATAACAATTAGGTTAATAATAACTATTTTATAAACGAAAGTCAACCATAATTATACGACCATAAAGAAAAAAATGGAAAAAGGAAACAGGTTAATAAATAACACAATATCACAGAACAAAACCATGAACTATACGTGAACTGTTGGAACTTGCACACAGAGAACGAGTACTAATTCCACAATAAAAGGTAAAAATGTAGCAAAAAGCAGTACTATAAGAAATAAGTATTCAGTCATTCAATATCCAAGAGAATTAGCTTCCTTTGATTTTAGAGCATTATTTCGCCCTCTGGAAAAAGAATACTTTACCAAAAAAATGTGGCAGATGGGTATATACAATAAAATGTATCAAATAAGAACTCAATCAAGGAATTTTGAAGGCTTCATTTGATTTTGAAATGCTTTATATTTAATAGAATTAAGTGAATTTAAAATATATAAAAAATATGACAAGGACGATAAATATAATAATACAGTATATAACAAGCATTTGCAAACAATAATGTAAAAATTCAATGTTGAAAATAAATAAAATAGAATAATTCTTTCTTTTAGTACATTAATAAAAGCCATATTAAAAAAACTGTTTCTAAAACATATATTTTATTTTTCATTTAATAGGATATTCATTGCTTACTTAGTTCAAATTTTAGTGATTGCATACTCTATAATAATTTATTATACCATACGTTAATATATATATATATATATATATACATTTTACCTCCAGAATTTTTTGTGCAATCAGCAGAAAAAAAAGGAAAGAAAAGGATATACTTCCTATAACAAGGCCAATTCATGCTCACAAGACACACTTCAAGGCGCCACACCATTGTAATTCTAGAATCAGTTGCGCATACAGGAAAATGATGTGACCCGCAAACAGCAAGCGGTATAGTCTTTGATGATATAGACAATGACATCTATCTATGTTATTTCCTTCTCACTAATCTGTTTCATTTTTTTCCATAAATAAGGAGACATAGAATGTCTAATATCACAAGTCTACTGATATTTTCAGTTCAATGTATACATATAAAAAAATTCTTACCTTAAAGAAATAATGAATATTCTAACAACTATTTTTATTGTAAATTATCTGTTCACATTTCAAAATAAATATTTTACAATCAAAAGCTAGCCATTTCTAATGTTTTCTATAAATTTCGTTTATTAATCCGTCCGTTCTTAATTTAACTGAGACACTGAGTCTGTGTTTATTTCTTGAAATAGGAATTACCTCTTTCCAGAGAAAAATCCGGTGTCAAGAGTCAAACCTCTTTCATAAAGATGTAGAACTGTCCAAAAACAATGTGAGATAATCCGGTGTAGCGAGACGGTTTAGAATCAATTCTAGAGCCATAAGCCGATTTCAGAATGATCAGAAAAATGACTTCAGACCGTCTCTCGATAAATTGACCAGTTCTCATGTTGGTGTTATGTTTTACTGTGAATATTCGGAGCATTTCATTTAAACTACATCGATAATAGATACTGTCTACAAACTTTTATCAAATATTTCTACAATTGATAAAAATATCTGGCAAAATTAAAACACCTGATATCAATTATAAAACTAATAAAACATTTGGTATCTGAAAACATCTGGTATCTGCAGACAGGCAACAGTCAGGAATTTATTTCCTTTTATCGTCTGGAAATATGTGTTTTTTTTAATAACATAAGAATTTTCCCTCTGTTGGTTTTTTGGATATGCCGAATATTATTGATCTAAGTCCATGCATCTAAATTTGTTTTCACTATAAAATTCCTGTTAAAAAATCTGAAAAAAGTTTGCAAAAAGGTTTTAAGGGCAATTATTTATCAAAAAAGTAATATATTATTGTTATAAGAAGTTTAAAAATGGTCGAAAATATGACGTAGATAATCCTTCATCTGGAAGGCAATTCATTTTGATTTAACAATCAAGCTTTTTGTAAGATCATAGAATAAGTGCTTAGTGATCGTCGTTTGACAGTAAAAGACATTATTAAGCAATTTCCTATATCCACTTAAGCAATTTTAAAAGATAAGTTAGGATGTGTATATCGTGGTTTTTCAAGATGGTCTTGGTTCCAAATGCAATTACGCGCTCTAGTAACCCGAAAGACGTTTTCTCAAGTTAATCACTAAAATACAATACTACTATTAACAAACTATGTATATGTTCTTGATATAGAAATAGCTCAACCATCAAAAGAATGGCATTTGAAAGGAGAAGCAAGATCAAAAAGACCATGTCAAAGTCGCTCAAAAATCAAGTTAATGTTGATTATTTTCTTTGATTGTTGCAGTATTGTGTGTTATGAATTTCTTACAACTGGCAATAAAAATTATTATTGGTAAAATTATTATTTGAATATTTTCCTCATTAATTCCTCGGAAACGATTTGAAATGTAAAGAAAAAAACATATTAGTTTTGAATCAGGAATAATGCATTTTCTCGGGATTCAATTATAAATTATGAGTTTCTAACCAATCATTCAAGAAATATAGTTTCATAAGATCCTAGCTTACCCTGATATGGCATCTTGTCTCTTTTTTCTAGTTTCAAAATCAAAAATAGCAAAATAATTTATTTTTTAAACTCTGAATTGTTTTTATTTGTTAATACATTAGTAACAAATTAGTTAAAAATATTTGATATGCAAATATATAATGCGTCATAGCTTTTTCTCTCTTCCTTTGAATTTTCTATATTATCAGTTATTTAAAACAATTTTTGATAATCACAAAATTAAACCTTAAAATCATAATTTTTGCTCTTGAATTCTGAATTGTTTTTGTTAGCTACAAGCATTTGTAACTTGTGAGCTAGTAGCCTCAGGCGACCAGTTGGTTTGTAGGGAATGCTGATCATATTTAATTTCAAATAAATCTTTTTTTAATAACTCCATGTTTATGATTCCGCCAACTTGTCTAACATTAAAGAAATGTTAGTCTAACTGTTTCAGTTTAATTCTGTTTGTAATAAAAGAGACAGTCCTATAACACAACAGCACTATTAAAAAAGTAAATATCCGTCTCATAAATCATCTAAATTTTACGAAATTGTAATTTCACTCTTTTATTTGTTTTGTAAACTACACAGATATTAAATCTTTTTTAGCTTTCAACAATGGACGAAAATTGTGCAGTTAAATTTTCAATGTAACAATAAAAATAGTTTGAATTTTAGAACAATCGTGCAATCTGTTGTTGGGAATTAAGGAAAAAAATATTTTTAAAACATTTTCAATACTCATTAAACATTTGCACCAGTTTTAAATTGGTATCGTAAACAGATAATTTTTTTAAATGTTGAAGTTGTGTAAATTTTTGTAGATGATGAAGTTGTGTATATTTTTAGTAGATATCGCAGGGAAACGACAAAATTTCACTTAATATTTAATTAATTAAAATCTAATCAAAAAGTTTTAAAATTTACTCCGATATACACTTTTTAACCTTTTAAGGTATACATGTGCCCAATTTCGTAAGTATAGATCGAACCGCCTGGA
Organism: Argiope bruennichi; assembly: GCF_947563725.1. Lineage (NCBI taxonomy): Eukaryota > Metazoa > Arthropoda > Arachnida > Araneae > Araneidae > Argiope > Argiope bruennichi. The sequence goes on along the minus strand of NC_079152.1, from coordinate 95,940,096 downwards.
GAGCGCAACACACACGCACATTCATCTTTATTATTAGTATGAATGGCAATGCAATCAATCAAATAATAAAATAGCTTGTTATCAAAATTTCGGAACACGTCAGGTTCGAGTTGTAATGTTTATTGTGAAGAATAATTGGGCAATATTTATAATCAAATAATGAATAATTTATACCAATCATTTACTTATTTGTTAGATTAGTAATTTTTAACTTATAAATATTTTTCAATTATAATTAACCCTAATTTATTTATTGAAATTACTTACTGTTTATTGATTTATAATTTATTAAAGATGTTGAAAATAGAAAATAAATCCTAATTGTCATTTTCCGATTAAAAAATTGACGCATTTTTGCAGTATTTTTTATACTCAAATGATAAATGAAAATTTTACTATAATCAAATCAGCATTGAATTAACCAAGTTTATTGTCTTCTATAATTTTCAAATCAACTGACAAATTTTAACTAATGTTTGCTCCTATTTATATACTCTCTTCTATGCAACACTAAATTAAAATCTCAATAGCAAATCCTACTTTTTAATAAAAATGTTTATCTTTAAAAACATTTGTAATAGTCAATTTAATTTAATTCTAAACTAAAAACAAAACAATTTCTCAACCATGGTGCCTTTATGTCAGTAAGGTTTCCAATTTTGAATATTTTTTATAAGTTTTATTAAGCTCTAAGGGCAAACCATTGAAGACAATTTTGTTGCATTTTCGATCTATTTTCAATGTCTATTTTTTATAGTTATTTTATTTATAAGTTCATTATTATTTTGTAAACTTTGACCTTAGTTTTGCTCGTTTTATATTTATTATGTATTATAAAATACAGAAATTCTCAATTTTAAGGTGTACGTACACACTTGAAGATTTTTTTTTTATTTTAACTATAAAAGTCCAGTTTTTTTACAGTAGGTCATTAATATATGTTTAAACTCATTTCAGTGAGAAAAAACCATATTATACTAATTATTAATTAATTAAATAATATTTAATGAACTAATTAGCCTATTTTTTGAAACATGATATCTTAAATTCTAATTTGCACAGACACATAATTCTAGTTGGAAATTATGCCTAATATTAATCTTCATGTTGTCTGCCTCAATCAAGTTAGAAAAATTTATAGTTTTTTTTAAACAATTTTTTCATCAACAATGAATAGAAAAAGCGAGATTTTTTCAGTAATTTTAACTTTTAAATAGCCATAAAAAATTTATTTCTATAAATATAACTTTGATTGAGGCACAAAACATCCGCTATTTCATACAGATTACTTTTATATATAAATAACTGTATTTGGTTAATTTCTTGTTGAGTTATGAGTGTTTGAATGAAGCAACATAGTGGAAAAATACCATTCTTCATAAAATGAGTTTTAAAAACACCGTAACTAGAGTTTTCAATGAAAGCTCCTTAAGAAAAATAATTATAACTCGAGAAATATTTCGAATATTGACAGCATCTTGGTATCGTTTGAAAGCTAAAGTATCAGACAACATTATTAAGCAATAAAAAAATATTCGATGTTTTGAACAATTTTCGAAGTTTCAAGTGTGTACATACACCTCAATGTTTTTATTTTTTGTAAAACTCTTACACCGTGATCAATCGTGCAGCATACAATATAGTGTTGCACCTTTGATCAGAAAATGTAACTGACTTAAAAACAAATAAATAATAAAAAAATACTTTTAATTGCTTAAAATCACAAAATAACTATATAATTCATTCTCCATGGTAAAATAATTCCTTTTAAAATACTTCCATTATTTTACTTTAATGAATGAGAAAATATTTAATCAAATTGGAAAAAAAAAGCTGTATTCTAATTTTAGAATTTATATTTTTGGAAATCTAGCAGTAGATCGTAGTGATTGGTTCTTTGTTCTTTTATTGACAATTCATGATCAATATGACCTTTCATTTTCTCGTATGCAAAGAGAAAGTACCATGATCATCAAAAAAATTCAAACTTGATGAAAATTCGAATTCGATTTGGATGATTTTCCAAATTTCGGATCTTATTGAGTAAAAGAAGAAAAAACAATACTTTTTTTGGAATTATGTCTGTCTGTGAGCACAATAACTTTAAAACACTTCGAGTTAAGCGAATGAAATCTTGTATGTAGTTTTAACACCAATTTTGTAGATTTCTGTTAAATTTTGAAAGAAATATATTCAAAGGAAATTTTTCTGTTTGCCTGAGTGCAGTTGAAAGCGATAATTACAAAACACAAATATCTTAATTGATAAAATTTGATATACAGTTTTAACATCTAAAGTATAGATCTGTATTAGTCTAAATCAAATTCATCAATAGGTTGATTATCTTTTGGTCTGTACATTTTCATGCAAGCAAACGTGATAAATCAAAAGCACAAGGGCTCACATAAATTAAATTCCATATTGTTACTAAAATTGGATTCTATGTCAAATTCTAGTTTTAATCATTGGACAAAAAAATCATATACGGTTTTCTTTACTATACTATGAATTCTAAACAAAGTGTAGAAGATCTGAAAAGATAAATATCATAGCGATCTCGACTTTATTTATAGTCAACAATTTACGTGCCAGAAGAAGAGGGTTAATAGTCTTATTATAACTCTTATCATACGTATGTACAATTGCTGATTTGCAATAAAATATATGACCTAAATGCCAAATAAAAACGATATTTATTTCAGTTATTTCAAAATGTAATAAAAAATTCTCGTATAAAGTATCCCATTTTCCCTCTAAATATGAAGCGCATTTGGCCTGATAACTGGTAATGTTCCATATTGTACATGACAATGGTCAGAGGCACAGTATGGAACAGTATCAGGTTTAAACTTATATCTCTTATATTTGGTTAGAAGTAATATATATATATATATATATATATATATATATATATATATATATAGTTTTTTCAAAATAAAATTATTAGTCAATCTATAACATGTATACTAATATCTTTTTTTAAAAGTATAAAAAAACATTACGTTGCAAAAAGTGAATTTTATAATATTTACTTTTCAATAGTGAAACCAGGACTATTCATTACAAATTTAAAATGAAGCATTCTTGATTATCAAAAATAAATCTATGAATGAAATAGTGTCATATTTAAACCTCCGTCACTCATTTTTGGTTAGAAGTAGAAAAATTAAACCCTGTATGAGATAAAATTATTGTCTATCTACAGTATGCATGCATTAATATAATTTCTTAAAAACAACAAGAAATATATTACAAAGCAAAAAGCGAATTTTGTAATATTTCTTTTCAATGATGAAATCAGAACTATTCCTTATTAATATAAAACGAAGCATTCTTGATTATCAAAAATAAATTTATGAATGAAATAGTATCATTTTTAAATGTATATAATTCTTTATTGGCCAACAGTTGAAAAATTAAAGTTTGTCGAGATGAAATTATTAGTCTATCTATAGAATGCAGCATTAGTTTCTTTTTCTAAAAGTATTAAAAAATATTACGAGTAAAAAAGCGCATTTTGCAATATTTACTTTCCAATAATAAAATCAAAACATTATTAATTTAAAACATAGCATTCTTGATTATCAAAGGTAAATCTATAAATACCCTCCTTCAAAAGTTTTTGTCAGCTGATTTAAATCTTGAAATCAAAGAATGAAATTTAAAAATTCTTAAGATTTCTGGTAAAAAAATATTAATAGAAGATATTACAATTGATATTATATCACAAGGATAAATATCTTTTTGTCATTTTTATGCCATTTTGTAATGAAAAATGTTCATGCAAATTTGTTTTAACTATTCTGTAAACTTTAAATGAGCTATATGAGAAGCAAAAGTTAAAACAAAAAACTACAATGCTTTAAACATGTAAATGTCAAACATTTATCATTAAATATTTCCAAAAGATAAATATTCTATCAAAATGATTTGGAAACCAGATAAAAATTATTGTTTATGCAAGAAAAACGCCGGGAAGATTAATAAAAAATTGATAAAGCAATTCATATTAGCATTTTGGAACAATTTAGTCTAATATATTCCTCCCACTTGCAGTAAAGAGGAATATGAAATACTTCGGAAATCTCTTGATTTGTATTAGCCATTTAATATTTTTATGTAGAAATTCAAATAGCTTAATCTGACTAATATTCTTTGAGTTCATTTAAGTTTCAAAACAAGAATTCCTGACATTATTTATTTATTTATTCAAATTTGACATCAAACTGAAAAATACGTAATTACAATTACACCGCCATGATAATTAGCGCTATGGGTTGCTATCAAATAATTTTTACCCAACACTAAAATAAATATTTTTTTTTTATTTATGAATATAAATGAGTGCAAAATCTTTATACAACATGTTTAAATGTGCCCTAAAATTTATATTACTTTCATTTTTAAATTTTCTTTTGAAAAAAGAAGCATTTAAAATCATGGGTATTTTCTAGAAAAATACTGTTTATCAAATGCAAAATAATTAGCATATAATAGAAATTTTGAAACTTACAATTAAATTGCAAGCACATTTGCATTTTTTGTGGTAAGAGTTCAAGCAGTGTTTGTATTTTTTTTCGCAATTACTAGTAGTTTTCGTCTAATTATATGATGGATATCAAAGCTGTTATACTTGTCCCCTTTCAATTTTTTTTAAATGCTTATCTACAAAGTAGAAAAAAAAAAACATATACATGAAATTTTTAATAATTTTTTGAGTGATTGTTTTAAACCGCCTCTTTTATACTCTGATAATATACAAAGACATTAATTACCCTAAAATACTTTAGATTATATTAAAACTTATGGAGTATTTGTTTTGAGATGGCTACAATTTACTTCAAATTTAGAAATAATGTTATTTTATCATCGAGATATTTTTTTATCGGCAAATGTAGTCTGAAGATTATTATTTGTATTATAGTGATGAAGAAACAATGCGAGTGTGATAAAGGTTCAAAGAAAATAAAAGATAAAAAAAAGCAGTATAAAATTAAATATAAATAATAATTAATAACCATCGGAAGTAGTGCACCTCAGACTTTCTCGTATACTTTCAAATATAAGTTTTGTTCTATAGAACGCCTTGCATTGCGAAATATTAGCCTTTGGCGTGAATTTAGCATTGTTAGTGAACCTATTGTGTCACTTTGGCAGGTTTTTTGGCGATTAATCTCTGGCATGCGGTTAATAGTACCCGAGAATTGAATTTGCGTTTTAGACATATTTTCCCTCAACCGATGAAAACAATAATTTGACTCAAACCTGCATTTGTAATTACAAAATTCCGTACTAAATTTGAAATATTTAAATCATTAAATGTTTGCGATATCATGCTGACATGTTTCTAAAAGTACAGAACCGACAGACGGTCAAACCATAGTTGAATTTTGATAGGCGTCTATATTACATATTTAAATCTGTGTACCTAATACTATCTATCTACCTCTCGTCATTTTGTAACTATAGTGTTGACTTATATTCCAAAAAGTGGACAGACAGATTCATTCTGAACGAATTTTATCCAAAATTCGCAAGAAATCAAGTATAAAGACCGTATACCAAATTTCAACAGTCTAACTCAAATCGTTTTCTTACTATCTTTGTCAGAGACAAAAAGACATTTTCCAAAAAAAAATTTTTTTTTTGAATTCAAGATCTAAAACGTGGTGATTTGTCGAAATTTCAAGTTAGAATTTTTTGATGTTCGCTATACCTTTTCTATACAATATATACGGGAAATTAAAAAAAAAAAATATGGAGAATTCGATATTAAAATTTTAGCCAAAATCTTCTTTTATATTATGACTATTAAGATTCCTTCCTTTTCATTGAAATCATTCGGAAAATTTTAAAACCGCTTATGTACACTTTTATATATTTTGAAAAAGCAATTTTTAAAGGATAAATTAAAATTGCTGAGTAAAATATCAAAAAACAAAAAGACACAATTTTATTCAACACTGAATATGAAACGTTATAAATGAAAAAATATCTACACTTTATATCTCGGCGTATAAGAAGTCACACAGAAAGCAGATAGAGAGGGAAAGTAATTCTCTGCCGACTGCGCGTAACGAACCGAAAGCGACTCGCTGCTGACGTCATCATTATCCGACATTTGAGCGAATCATCTATCTGCAAACGATCTTCTTCCATAAGAAATATAACTGAAGTAAAGGAAGACAGGTAATATATCTGAGCCAAAATTAATTCGAGTTTCATTATTTATTATGCTTTACTTAAACTAGACGATGTTACAATTAATTACAGCATAATTATTTCAACTTGGATGTTCATTGTAAAGCAGAATGAACTGTAAAAACCCCATTAATTAATAATAAATTATTTATATTGACCTAAAAGTCTTTCTATAAAACTTTATTGTTGCAATAAGCTGTTGTAAACTTTTGTTAAAATGGTGGGTTATTTTGAAGATATGAAAGTACAAGTCGTTGGTTTCATTAAATTAATATACGTCCTCCTTTATTGATTAAAGTGATGCTTAAGAACTATAAATGCTTCTTTCGCTCATTGGTATTTTTAATTCTAAATTTCAGCGAAATCGAAAAGCAGAAGTTCCGATTTTGAAAATGTTCCAGGACTATTTTAGGGTTCTTGACATCCCTAGACAAAGAAAATTTCATGCGCATTTCATCAATTTGTTCTCACATAAATGTTTGTACATTTTTTAATTAATCCAAATTAATTTCCTAAATTTTTGCCTAATTCGGCCCATGTCGGGGTCATTCTAAAGTGTTCTCTTAAGTCCTGCTCCCATTCCACGTATGAAGCTGTGGAAAAATTACTGCGACATCAGTTCCACATGTCAAGTGAAAATGATCCCTCCGTTGCCCTTGTCAAAGGTCAACACGTGTATTCAATCGCCACGTGGCCGGAAATCCCATGTTATATAAGACTAGTGATCATTTGTTTCGGCCCTTCCTGACTTCTGCTTTGGTGCCGCGCGGTGGCGGGCGTGCCTTGTCCGCGTCTCTGCTTGTAAATAATTATGCTTTCTCGGAATGGATATTAAAATTAATTTTAAAATGTGAAATGTCTCTTCAGTGTCTTCCAACCTGCATTCTGCTTCAAACAAAAAATGCTTACATATTATTTAGTCGACAGAATGAAAAATTTTCAATTCGACGTTGCATTGCGCCTCCCCAAAATGCCGTTCTCCAAAGATGTTCCATGCTGGCTCGTCCGCTTGCCTTTCGCCGAGGCCAGCCGGCCATTCTGTTTCTGTGACGAAGATCCTTCGCAGCCTTCCGCCGTTCCTCGCCGATGCAACATCCTCTATCGTCCGAACTCCTGAATTACCCGGCTGCTCATCGCTACTCCTGCCGTAACCTATGACCTCATCCGACACTCCGGCTCAATACCCTTGTGTTTTTGTGATCCTTGTCATCAGAGAGATATTCAAATTAATTAGTGCTCAAAATTACCTTTTGTGATTTCTTAAAAAGTAATTAGTGTTTCCTGGCTCAAGTGGCGAAAATCAAGATGTATATTATGTACTTTTGATTTTATTTTATATTGAATTTTCCAATTACAATACAAGTGAAAATCATATTTTCATACTATTATTTAAAATATTATAATGTTTTTAACTTTTACATATCTATTATTTAACATTTATTCATAATAGTATAATTTGTTGAATTTGAAATTTATGTACATGCTATTAAAATTAAAAAAGATGACTTCTCCAAAGAATTAAATTTATCTTTAAATAAAAGAAAAAATAAATAATCAAAAGGCATGACACATTATATCAAAGCAAATTAGTTAATACTTCAGAGGAAAATTTGTTACGCCTCTAATTGTAATGAAACTATACTCTGCTATTTATTGTGTCAGATTGCTGTTTGTTTTAATATGCATACGGTTCGTGTGAAGAGAAAAAATTACATACCAAGATTCTTATATATTTCTGTATTAATGCGTATAATGTGAAGGTAAGGGAAACTGAGGTGCCACTTTCAATATACTTTTAAATTAAACTTACACAGACACCACTGTAAGATATGGCTGTGCGTCAAAGGGCCCCCGGCGCACTTCCACGTCTTGCGGTGGAGGGGGGGATTGTAATGATATTTTAATAACTAATTTAATCTAAATTATTTTCCTAATTTATTTTGCCTATTTCGGCCCATGTTGGGCTCATTCTAAAGTGTTCTCATGTTTCCTGATCCCATTCCATGTATGAAGTTGTGTAAAAATTATTGCGACATCAGTTCCACGTGTCAAGTGAAAATGATCCTTCCGTTGCCCTTGTATTCAATCGCCACATGGCCGGAAATCCCATGTTATATAAGACCAGTGATCATTTGCTTCGGTCCTTTCTTCTGCTTTTGTGCCCCGCGCTGTGACGGACGTGCCTTGTCCACTTCTCTGCTTGTAAATAATTATGCTTTCCCGGAATGGATATTAAAATTAATTTAAAAATGTAAAATGTCCCTTCAATGTCTTCCAACCTGCATTCTGCTTCAAACAAAAATGCTTATATATATATATATATATATATATATATATATATATATAACGAAGGGCCGTATTCTTCCAAGTTTCGATAAAATAAATCAATAAATCGTAAAAAAAAGACGGAAATAAAGGAGAGCAAAATAATTATTAAAATATTAAAAGTAATGAATGAAAGAAAATAAAAAAAGAATTTTCGTTACAATTATCTAGAAGATTCTGACATATGTCATAATGGTACACTTTTTCGATTATTTCTTGGAAAAACATTGCTTGCATTGATGTGAGATAATCACCATTTTCATAGAGAACAAAACTTAGAGCCGAGTGATATTCATCTCTTCCTTGATATGGCCAACTGCCGAGGAGTGCAAAACGTCCAGATCAATGAAAAGCTTCAAAGAAATTTTTATCATCTCAGAAACTCACTCACAAATCCTCAATCAATATCATTTTCCAAAGAAAATTTCGGAAGAGGGCCTACCGATGTGACAGATATCCAATCTTCATTACGATTCTATCAAAAAATGGCCATGTTTGTACATAATTTTATGTAATAAATTACTCTCCTTTTTTAATGATCCACTAGAGATTATTCGCTGGAACTCTACTCATCATTGTAAATTTAACTTCGGAATTGCAATGGCTATTAACTTTCCCATGCAATCAAAACGCTGAGGTCTACAATTTTTTTTCTAAATCTATATAAGATCGAAATTCTTTCACGTGCTTTGTAATTTCCTGTTAGACATTTTGTCATTGAAGGGAAGGAAAATCTATTCAAAATTATTTTTAAGAAAAACTAATTTTTGCTAAATAAATTATTGGAATAATTATTAAACAAAAGAAATTAATTGGAATAAAGGTGCAACAACATCTCAATGAATGCGCCAAAGTAATAATTCGTATAAATGTAACATGTATTTACATATAGTCAATATATGATTAAAAACATTTTTTTTTTGAAATAAAACTGATAAACACAATAAATAGCGGTATACTGGCTATTTTTTCGGCAGTGAAAATTTGAATGAACATCAGTCAGTTTTGATGCTTAATGATGAAATTAAACATAAGCTAGAAACTTTCTATTTCTAAGATGGACACTTTAAAAAAAATATTTTCTTGGTTTCAGCAAAGGACATCAAAATCGGCAGCCTTGTGTTAGCCTATTCTTTCATCATTATTATTATTATTTATAGCCATTTGTCATCAGTTATATTTCAAAACTAATTTCTTTCTTTAAATATCCATAAAGAGGTATAAGCGTTTATTTAATTCACTAGCCGCCTTTGGCGACCAGCCGGTTCGCCAATCTTAATGTTCCTTAAAATTTTAATAATTAAATATTTTATGCAATTCCTACTTTAATAGCTTCTTCATCAAAATATTTTAAAACTTCAAATTTTGAATGTCTTATAATTCATTCATAATATTATAAAGGCCTTCAGTCATAACGTAATATGTATCTCTCTAATTTTCTGTTAGCACCGTAGAATTTATGCTTTAAATTAAAGTGGAAAGAATGAATCTTCAATTAATATAATAATATTTTTTACTGAAACAAAGCATTTTTTTTTATAATCTGATTACTGAAAATAGTCACTCAGTAATCAATTTATGAACACTTAAACTTTAAACTTTATGGGCACTAAAGAATATCTTTTTTAATTTATGAAATATCTCAAGAATTTGTCAACAAAATTTTCTTAGATTCATTATGAGCAGATTGATTAATGAACATTGTTTAATTTTAAATGCACCAAACACTAAGAAAATAAAACGAATCGTTTAAAATAAACGGTTGAAAACAGGTTTTAAAAAAACTACTTAAAAAACGATGTACTTAAAACTATAAGCATATACAAAAAATATATAACTAACATAAATACATTTTAATTACAAAAGAATACAACGAAAATAAAAATAATTTAAATCCAGTCCGCATCTGTTGATAATAATTGTCAACACAATGCGGAATTCAGAACACAATGCGCATGCGTGAATTTTCAACGCCAGTTACGTAACGCAAATACGTGATTTTTTTCTACGCCAATTGGGGTAACGCTATGCGGATTAGAAATTTTTAATTTCCTTTATTCTGTTTTATTTTAATTCAAAAGTACTTCAGAATGAATCTGAAAGATCGATGAATTAACTATGTTTAATTTTAAATGCATCAAACATTAAGAAAATAAACAGAACCGATTGAAATAATCAGATGAAAAATATTAACCCTAGCCTCATTACTGTTGGGAGAAAAAAAAAACTGAAGCCTTACTCATTTGGCGATGGGGAAAATGGAAGATTTTTTTGGCAAAAAAGTTGGCGGTGGGGAAAATGGAAGATTTTTTTGGCGGGAAAGTTAGTTTTTAATTAATAATTAAAATTATAATTAAAAATTCGAAAAAAGGAACCCCAGGTGCACATTCCCAACCTCCAAGGTATACATGTACCAAATTTGGTAGCTGTAGGTCAAACGGTCTGGCCTGTAGAGCGCCAACACACACACACACACACACATTGAGCTTTATTATAAGTATATAGATTACTTCAATTATGTATATATTTCCAGCTGCAAGTTCAATCCTAAATAATTATTATTAATTAATTATAACTTTCAGATTAACAACAGTTTCTTTGCATCACCTTTTGGTACGTATTTGTAAAGATCACTTGTAATTCACACTCTAAGAACTTTACAACATATATAGTGTTACCAGAAAGCTCTCCTAAAGTAAAATGAAACATAGAAAAAAAAACTGGATAAATAAATATGCTTTATTCTAATGGCAGAAAAAATATATATATATTCTAAATTCGGTTGTTATTATTGTTTATACCCAAAGTTTGAAAGATTTATGGTCAGTGTATTTCGAGATATAATAGTTCCTTATTGGAGCGCTTAATTCTGGTCGCCTTGTATTTGTCTGTTGGAGAAAAGTGTAGCTACTAATTGATGCTGACTATTTTAAGAGATTAAACTCTAATTTCAGCGATTACAAAAGGTGACAGCAAAAAAGTCTCGTTGGTCTTATATATTTCATTCTTCCTTGATTTGATACTTGAAAGAATAATACACATAGATGTCTTAATATCAACTACTACTATTCCAGAAACTACACAATTGAGATAATTCTCAAAGAAATTATTTTCATGAAGTAAGAGGAATTTCAAATTCAAAATTTTCACATGTTAAATCAAATTACCAATATCATTGTTACATATTCAATCAAATATTCTAGTTCTAGTATTTGGAGTATGAGTACTTATTTTATGAAATTAATTAATAGTTGAAAAAAATACCTAACTTCTAGATACTGTTAAGTTGAAACGAGACTAAAATATTCGAAGTCAGGAGATGCAGATAAATGTAAGAAAGTATCTGTTAACAAGTTTTAAAAAGTACTATTACGCAACTGGCCAGATAATATACGTAATAATTCGATAAAAAGTGGTAAACTTATCAAATGAAATAAAATTTTATTTAACGAGTTCAAACCGAAAAACAGTCGTTAAAAAGGTATATGATATGCCAAATGAGGACATTAAAAGTTTTAAAGTTCTAAAATATGAGTCAAAATTAAGCCAAGCAGTAAAAGAAATTGTATCAATTTTATAGGTAAATTAATGCACTTGTACATTAGAAGTTGCTTATTTTATGTAATCGAAACAACAGTGTCTTATGAAAGCAATTTAACTTTAATATTGGGGAAAGCAAGTGAGTGAGAGAGATAATAAAGAAGTGGAATTGATTTAATATTTCGAGAAAAAGAATTGATAAGTTGTGTTTGGAATAATTTTGAAGAAGTATTTAAAATTCAGAAAATGGAATTGCTGTCTCTGAAAGTATACTTATGAATTTTTAATTGGTGTAAAAATAGTATTTGCTCTGTGATATTTTCCGAAGGTATGGTGGTAAGTCGATAAAACATTTTACGTTAAAACATTTAAAGAGCCGGAATAATTTTTGAATGGGATTGTGAATCCTTTCAAATGCTATTCATTTTATATTAATACATAAACAGTAAATATGTTTTCCAAATATTTCAGCTATTCTAGATATATTTTTGATATGAATAAATATAAAATCGTTGATTCTAATCTTATTTATTTATCGGTAACAAAATAATACAAAATTCTTACTGATTTATATTTTATTATAATGAAAAAAAGTATGCAAAGTCTTTCAAATTATCTTGACAAACAAAAATCTTTTTTTATTTATTTTTTATTCAGCTTCAAGAACTAAGCAATACCAAAGAAACAGTCTTTAAGTTAGAAATTCAGTTTCTGATGTGTCACTGATGCGTGAAGCTTTAGATGTTTGTATAGTACAAATTATTAAAAACAGTGAAAGAAGAAAATTCATATTTGTTTTACTGTATTCTTATATTTTGTTCAGTATATTTTCAACAACAACCTTTCATCTCATCGGAGTCAAAGCCACGTCTCATTAGTTTCCTTTCATTTTTAAAAACAACTGTAATTTTTCTATTCTTTATATATTTTTTTGAAGATTCATTGTTAAAACTTCTACAAACACAAGTATAAAAGGGAAAAAAACATACATGAAGATGAAGAAAGAATTCTAAACTTTTTTCAAAAGAAAAAGCATAGTATATGTGCAAACAAAGCACTCTATTTTTAAATTATATATCAGCAACATTGCAAATGAATGTCAAACAAGTGCTTAAGACTTTTCGTCGAATTTGAAAAGTTCATTTCCCATAGAAAATATAAACAAAATATCAGGATGACTCATGATTATAATTGTAAAAAATTGCTCATTAATCATTTTTTTCCCTTTCCCTTTCTTTCTGAGACTGAATCTGCATTAAATTTTCTATCAGAGTGTATATAGTTAAAAAAAAGGCAGTTTAATGGAATTATTTTAACACTGCATTTCGGTGCTAGGATTCTGGTAAAGATAATTTAAAGATAGATTCAAATTTTTCAGTCATTATCACTTTCTGAGAATTACTGTTGTATATATTGTCTACTAGGCAGATTTCCACAGGTTAAAAGTGTTATGTTCCTATTAAATTTGTTGTTGGTTACGATGCTATATTTAATATGAAATGGTCTGGTTGCACGATAAACCTTCAATAGACCAGAGATGAAAATATGATTCCTTCAATTCCATTGCCGAGATTCAATAATCACGCCATTGCAGCATCACAAAAGGGCAACTATACTTTTTCGTATACTTATAGGGAAAGTATAATGATCTTCAAAAAGTCTGAATTCGAGAATTTAAAAAATCTCCACGTCTTAGATCTTCCTGAGTTCGAAAAACACATTTTTAGAAAATGTCTCTCTGTCTGTGACAAAGATAACTCGAAAACGTTTTGAGCTAGACGGTTGAATTTGGTACACGAATTTTATACCAAATTTGAGTAAAACCTGCTCAGAGAAAGTCCATCTGTCCGGCTTTCGAGTCAAAATTAACGCGACAGCTACAAAACGGAGAGATCTGGACGGATAAAATTCGGTACACTTTGTTAACATCTATAGATGTTAACAAAGTCAAAAATTGAGCAAAGTCCCATTATTGGTTGACTGTCTGTCAGTCTGTATTTTCAGATCGAAGAAAGAACGATTATTTAAAAGTGCACTGACTTATATATATCACATTTGGTATGGGATTTTGTAACTACAAATGCGGTTTTGGTCCAGTTTTTGTTTTAATCAATGGGGAAGCACGTGTCTAAAAACTCAAATTCGATATTTTAACACTATTAACATATGTCAGAGATTAATTGCAGGGAAAACTTTCCGACAATGATACGACAGATCGAGTAAAAATGCTAAATTCGTGTCAAAAGTTAATATTTCGTAACTATTGTACACAAATCCCATGCAGGGCATTGTTTAGCATGACAAGATTATTAGAGAGTGTTCAGTCAGTGCATGACAATTCCATTAATGACGAAGCAGGAGCTGAAACTTTCATAGGTCTTATTTTTACGCATACATGGACAAGGACATTTCTAAACTACCACACACGCACAACACAACACTAAGACAAGAGAGAGAGTGTACATGTCGTTGCGTTGGCATCTCGAATACATTTGATTAGGGGAACAAATTTTTCCTTTTTCTCCACCGAAGGGAATCAAAACTCTAACAGAGAGTATGAGAGAAAATTTTAGGAAGACAATTCTTTTTTTTTTTTTTTTTTTTTTTTTTTTTTGTTAATCAACGGCTTTCTTTCATTTGAGAAGGAAAGCAGAATGAATTATAAAGAAAATTCTCTCCTTCACATCTCACGTTAATAAAATTAATGCCATGCAAACAAATTTATATCATGCGCAATTTGTATCATTATTTGTCCAACTAAATTTGTCGATTATTGGAATGAAATTTAATTTGTTTGTTGTTGTTTTTTTCAATCGAAAGTAGGGCTATATTCTAATAGTTATTATCATTGATTTTCTTAATTTATTTATGTTTGAGAGTTTGTTTTTGAGTCGGCTGCCTACTAGAAATGCAATAGATAGTTAACTATGTTTTTCCCCTCACTTCTGTATTAAATATTTTATATTTCAAATGTACGATTTTTAAATTTCGCTAAATGATATTTACAGTATACCAACAAAATGTAATGTTAATGAATCAGGTAACAAACATCGCTTGAAATAAAACGTATGCCTATCGGATATTTTTCGAAGTAGGTAAAAAAATCAGTTATTTTTGCGTAGAAATACTTATGGAATTTATACACGGAAAACTAACTATATATTACTTCTACAGCAGATAAATACAATCTTTATGTTTGCACGAAGAATATTTGCTGATGAACAACAAGCATCTTGATAGAAAATTTTAATCGGATGAATTATTCGGAAATGTTTTATATATTTCTTTCTGGTGAAAAATAAGTGACAGTAGTGCTTGTATTCGCTTACAGGCTTTAGAATCAAAACTTATACATATAAAAAATGAATCGTTTTGAGCTAGCTAACTTTCTTATTTTTTTATTTGTGATCAATAAAAAAAGTAATTTCTGTGGTTTTTTATTGTGGCAGTTTAATACAAGAATTTCAAGAAGGGGCATTTTTAGCTATCTATTTTAATAGCTATTTTGCCTACCTACTCATGACAGATTTCGTGAAAACTTGTGTGCAAATTTTCTTATCATTCAGCTCAAGGAAGGCGGAAGTTGTGGGAGACTGAAATTTTAATTTTCCTCATAACTCTTTTATTATTGAGACCAGAAAAATAATTAGAATAAAGCAAATTATCAATTCATCATAGAGGAAAACTTTTATATTTAAAGTTTCCCAATACTTGTAATCCTTAAAATTAGTAGACCTCTTAACATGGACTGCTTTTTAACCTTTGCATATGCTATCTTCTTAACCTTCTTTCATTCTCATTTGCCGCAAATCTGAGAAAATTATATATGCAGATGGTAGCAAAATAAGTTTCATATATCTAATTTAATGTTCTGTTTTCTGCAGGAAGTATAGAGAAAATATTGCAAACCCCTCCCCCCCCCCCCCGAAAAAAAGTATTTTCACGAATTTTCAAGTTTTAGATCTCTCTGAATTTAAAAAAAAAAAAAAAATGACATTATGTCTCTGCTTTTAAGTATGATAATTTTAAAATAGCTTGGGCTAGTCAGATGCAATTTGGTATCTGGTATCTTGTAAATTTCTGGTAAATTTTAAACGAAATGCATTCGGAAGAAATCTGCCTTTGTTGCTGTTTGAATACAAGTTAGCCCGACAACTACAAGTGAATTCGATAAGTATAAAACGTTAGTACTAAATAGATAACATTTGGTAACAGGTTTAGCGCCTAAAATATAGATTCTCATAAAATGTTGAACCAAATCTGGCAAAGGGTTGACCGTCTTTAGATATTCCTCATGCTTGTAAGCACAATAATTCATAAATGCAATAACTTAAATTTTAAATCATTGAAATTCATCATATGATTTTGTGACTGCAATTATAGCTCCACGTTAAATTTTGTTTTTAAACAATCGGAAAAAATTGCATCAAAAATACATATTCCCACAATAGATTCAGTTCAAGAGCTATATTTCGTAACAGTTGTTCACGGATGGCATCAAAGAATTCATGGTCTTACTCCAGTCCCATAATGCTTTGCAGGGGAGGATCGTTATTGGGAATATACGTCAAGGTTTCGGAGAAACCACTCTCACTGGTTTTTTTAAAACTTATTCCATTTACATATACACAAACATAAACCCCCGGGGGGCATCTTGAAATGAGGATGAGAAGCTTCCGGTATAGTGCTTGGATCTCGAAACCCTGCAGGGTACACAAAAAGGTGGGGGATCTGGTTCCTCCCATCGATGACGGCACGTATTTCCTTCGGGAAGGGTTGTACCGTGGCCGGTGATGGCCCTTAGGCCTCAACCACAGTTCCCGCCAGTGTTGCTGTTGCGGCGGTCCGGTCATTCAGTATTATTTATCCGTGTGCCTTCGGGCGGGTCGGAGAGTCAGTGATATGACTATACACAGACATAATTGGAATACTTTCTTTTTATTCATGGGTATTTAAAATGTTTAAAATAGAAATTCATTAAAATCTTGAAATAGAGTCTTTATCATGTGTATAATAAATTATACTTCATACAAAAGCATCAAA
Organism: Argiope bruennichi; assembly: GCF_947563725.1. Classification (NCBI taxonomy): domain Eukaryota; kingdom Metazoa; phylum Arthropoda; class Arachnida; order Araneae; family Araneidae; genus Argiope; species Argiope bruennichi. The sequence goes on along the minus strand of NC_079152.1, from coordinate 95,922,987 downwards.
ATACAACAAAAAGTATTTATACAAAAGGTAAAATACTAACACGCGTGACAAAATATTTTAAATATCTTCTATAACGAAACACGCATGTGTGCAAAAGTGATAAGATACACTGTTTCTAAGAGCTGTAACCATCTTGTGCTTCTCTATGATTTTCTAAATGAAGAATTAGAGTTTATTGACTTCTTGGCAGCCAAAGGATTACTCTTCCAGAAGTTCACATCGCAGTTCTTTTAAATACCTTTCAAGGGCATTCTTAATCCACATTAAGGAGTTTCTGGCTCCTGAAAGACGAAGTAGGCTCTCATCATTTGATTTTGAGCCTTAATCTTCTCCAGTTATACTTTCGAAATTCTTTCTAGTTGAAGCAGATATGAGTATCGTGTCGCCATGACTGTGGGATGAACTTTTTTTGTAATCTGTCATCTAAATACAGAATCTGAAATTCATTTAAACGATTATTAGAAAGTTATAAATAAAAGAACTATAATATATAAATATAGAAAATATATATAAATAAGAATATAAATAAAGAGAATAATGAAATAAAAGTTTAATATAATTTTCAATTTTATTTACCTGTGTAAATAGGCGGCTTTATTTTATTTTAACAGTGATTTCATTTCATACTATTATAGTGGATTTTTGAACCTTTTTTTTATATCTAAAATCGTTTGGTATTAATTAAGTTAAAGTTTATAAATCATAGCAGAGAACAAAAACTTTGTTATAAGAAACATTAATGCTGAAAAAGTCATAATTTTTTCATTATTTAAAAAAAAAAATTCTGTAGATGGAATCGTGATTTTCTTTTAGTGTTTCTTAAAAGTTGAAAAATGCAACAAAATGAAAATGTCACCACATAACATACAGACACAACAGAAAAGCAAAATTTCTCAATTTCTTTAATCTAATTAATGAATATGAATGTTACAAAAAGCTATTATGTTTCTTTCCATTTCTGCCTCTTTTTTTTTTTCTTTTTTTTCATATATCGTACTTGTTTATTTAGATTTATCCTACAGACTAAGCATCGTCTTTAAAAAGAGTGTTTTTTAGAGTTTAGAAATTAAAATGAGGCTTTTTAAATCTAAATAACTGAAGGAAAATAAACTGTTGTTTTTTGGCTTTTTAGAGGAGATGGGTATCTAAATTCTTGGGAATTCGAACATTTTGAAATATCGGTAATCTTGCATATATTAATTTAAAATTTCATTAACATTTATATAAATAGAAAGCAAAATTTTAATATTTACAGTGCAAGAATTTCTAGATAATTTCTGAAAATATTCACAACAATGATCTTTATATTATCTAGCAATGAAAGTTAATGTCTGTCCACTAACAAATATTGCTCGCAATTGTTAGTTATTTAACCACCATGGTTTTCTTGCAACTTTTTTCTTTGAATGTAACCTTTTAAAAAAATTTAAACATTATTTTTAATATCACTTTTTCTTGTATTAAGACAAATAAACCAATATCTTACTTTCAGCAAATTTTTAAATACCCTGCTTTTCGTATATTAAAAAAATGATATCAAAGTACCGTTTAGCATTTTTAAATGCTTTCTGATTATTAAAAATAATACGTAACAGCAACATGAATTTTATTAGTATGACATTTTATCTCTAATTTTATCATATTTTAAAAAATTAAGTACTGTTTGTATATGCTTTTAATGTAATATGTACATTTCCTGTTGCTTTGTCTCTTATTTTTGTCCAATATTTTGGTCTTTATTTAGAAATGCATAGAAGGAAACACCAAAAAATAAGATTATTTGGCATAATTAAATATATTCTGGACAAACCGACCGGTCACTTAAGGCGCTATACATATAAGAAAATCAATAAAAAGAGTTGAATGCCGTTCGACATCATCTGTCTTTTTTACAACAAAAAGACCTTTCAATATGAAACACTATTTGTATTTTTTTTTTCAATATCTGCAACAGAGACTGTTATTTATCGAAAACCAACGTTGAATCCAATTATTGGAGAATATCATGTTATGATCGATTTTAAGCTCAATTACAATTTTTCTTTCAATTTACTACAAAGATTAATATTTTCTTCACGGAGAAGACGTAAATTTAATTAGAAAAGTGAGCTGTTTCTAAATGGAATATCCAGTTTCACAAATATAAGTTTTAGCTGAAGAAAAAATAGTTATTATTCGTCGCAATTTATTCAGAGAAAGATCATGCTGGAAGCAAAAAATTTAATTTAATTAATTTTAATTATTTTTTGAATTTTTAAAAAGTGTAATATAATTTAAAAATTTAATAGCTTATATATATATATATATCAAAGATTTCGTAAAAAAATAAAAAGTAATATAATATTTAAGTGCAAAAGATTTATATATAGAGACACATACACGCTATCTATTCATTTTCTGTAAAGTTTTTTCGGTAAAGATGACTGAGTTATTCTTAATTTTTATTTTTACCAAAAGAGTTTAATTTTTTCTAAAAATTAGTTCTGTTTATCTTTAAATAGATTATTGAAATTATTTTGTTAAGTTTCAGGTTTCATTGCTGTTTTTTTTATTTCAAAATTTTATGTTCTGGAATTTCAATATTTTAAAATTAAGTCTTTTAAAAAAAATTTCAGAAATTTTGTCTTATTTTATGAATATTCGTGGTTAAAATGCGTCATTTTATTTTAAAATGAATAATATTTAATTTTATTTTGTGCATAAACGTTTAAATATCAAGTTTATGATATTTTTTCTATTTTAGTTCATGGAATTAAGTATTTTGATATATAAATGACGCAAGTCAATTTTATATGCTCAATTTAGTAAAAAATATTTTTTTTGAATGAATATTATTTGAAAATTTAACGCTTTCCTATATCAGTTCGAAGTATAATTCCATATAAAAGCCATTTTTACCTTGCTATAAAATTCAAAATTAGCAAATACCAGTGCATTTCTACATAGTTACTTTTTAAATTCATTAATTTTTTTTTTCTAAATTAATTTTGAACAATTTTGTAACAATTCTTCCCATGTATATAATCATAACAAAATGCAATTATCTAGAATTGTAAATAATCAATGTAAATATTTTAATAGTTCTTGCGCGGCATAGCAAAAATAAATAACTGATTTTACAGTTTATTATTAATTATTGCTTTAACGTATTTCAAAGCATTTGATTGTTTTTTTAGAATGATAACATTTTAAAGATTGTATTATTTCTGGCAATTGTGTGAGGTAAAAATTGTTTCACATATGAATCAACTCCTGATGTAATGACCAAACAAATACATACAAATCAAGCATAAAATCTTATCTTATCCTATCTTATTATCTGCAATTATTCTTGTCCCTTTCGTATTAAAATTTCGAATCGCTTTTATTGATTGTATGTTACATTTTACTTGCATAATGTACTTTTACATACAGAACACGTAACAACGTTCATTCCACATAAACAGCATAACAAATCCGAATGTCAAACAGCTGAACTCTCAGAAAATCATCTGTCTAGTAAAATCCAATTTGTTTCCGCAATAGTCATTTTATTATGAGGTAAGTATATAGTAAACGCTTCAGTGGATAAATTGCATGCGAGAGACATTACCGAGGATGAAGTGTTTCCGAATTTGGATGGGGAGTCCTTTGGAATTCGGGAAAATTATTCTGATGAAATCAATAAATAGTTTCATAATTTCAATAAATAGTTGTGCAGCACTATTTTGGAAAGATATTTAATATTTAATTTCTTATGAAATAAATTAGTTTGAGTAGTTCAACATCTAAAAACTAATTTTCAAAATGAAGATAAACGTATTTAATAATTTAAAATTTAGGGCTTGAAAATTACTTCTCAGCCTCTAATTTCTAAGATAGTACAGATATCGAAAAAAAAAATACAAAAGTTGTGAGTCTAAATGAGGCGTTAATTTGACTAATTGGATCTATTTTTCTATTTTTAATATTAAGAAAGTAATTGCGAAATGAAAATTTCACCCAGTTAAAATCCAAACAAAATTACTCTAGTTATCCTATTCACAAAGAGCAAAGCGTTAAACTCGCACGCACGTACACACACACGCGCGCAAACACGCACACACACACACATGATCGGTAAAGAGCTGAAGGAATTTGCCCATTGTAATAGGTAGTCTTCTGAATCTACCTAAAAGTAAACCTTACACATGTAAATTAAATAATCCAGCTTCTTAAAACTTAAAAGTAAGTTGATACTCCATTACACAAATATATTCAATACCGCTATAACCGTCTTTAAATTTCACTGCACAATAAATTTTAAATTAAAGGAAGGAATTCAAAAGGGAGGAAGTGCTTAAACTGGGTAGCTTTAACTGCCCTGCGGGGAAAATTGAAAGCTATCCGTAATCCTAATTAAATGCAGAAAACAAATAAGAAATTTCATGTTACTTTCAGCAAAAACAAAGAGCAGAAGATTATTCTCTGCATAGAAGGGGTTTTCCGTAAGTGTTTTCCAGAGTGGTGAGGAGATAATTTAATTATATTGCGGCGGGGATTCCGTCATTCGTGAAAGAATCACAAGGGTCCTCCTTAATATTCCTGTGCTTTAATATTGAAGGTTCTGGAACACATTAATAACAAACTTGTAGAAAGCTTGTTACGTGCTTTAGTCTCATTGCCATCTCGAGATGTCTTAAGGTAATTGTATTGAATTAGAGACTGCTTCAATTGTACATGAATTTTTCAAAAGTTTTTCTGGTTTTTAAAAAATGCATATCAGTTAATAAAAAAAGTTAAAAAATGCTTTAAGTTATTCATTTGTGAATTTTTATATTTGTGTGTATTGATTATAATTATTTTGAGAATGAAAAGTCATGTACTGAAATTTGAATACATATATCTATCAATGTTGTTTTTTTTAAGTTCTTATTGACTTTTTGTCATGTTTTCAACAAGTTTCAGTGCCTCTAAGAAATCTGCTAGTTCAGCCACTTGTAGAAGCTTACTATATAGAAAAGAATGATTAATATTCATATGAAATCTTGTGGGGAGACAAAGAAATTGAAGGAAAAGAAGAAATAAATTGAAGAAAAGAAAAAAATTAAGATTATGAGAATTTTTTTTTTAAAATTTTGATTAGTGAAGCATTGCATCTTCAGGATTCTAAAAGAATATGGTAATTTGAATATTTTATGCATGTTTCAGCACAACAAGTACTCTTTTGATGTATGTGAATTGGATAGTCAAGACAGAATTAAATCCTTTGGCAACAAGCGAATTAATTAGAAACTAGAAACAAGCAACTAGAAAAATCACATAAATACCAAGTTTTAGCACTGTTTATCAAAACAGAATAAAGCAGCAGATATATTATTGGCTCATCACAAACATGATCATTAGTTTTGGTTTTAAAGTTATAAAATATAAGTTACGATAGATCTAAAGGAAATACGTTTATATTTTGAGTTAAGTGGCTGAAATATTAGAAACACTTCCCACTCAACTCCACAATGCATCACCTACACTTCTGTTATCATTTCAATTCAATGTTAAAAGGACTCAGAATATTACTTTTATGTTAAACTAGTAGACTTTTATGGTAATCAGTTTCGAGGATAAAACTAAAACAAATGAGTAACTTTGAGCACACATAACTATGTATAGCAAAAGTGCCGATTTCGTTACGTCCAAAACCATGATTTTTTTTTTTAGATCCTCAAAGAAAGACAGCTAAGACAGTGATTTCGAACGAAAAGTGGAAAAGTGGTTGGAAATCGCTTGTGAACTAAAGTACTATCAAATTATTTCAGGCATTGTAAACGATGTGAAAAGAACTATTTTGAAACAAATAGCGATTCAATAAAACTAAAAAATATCGCAAAGCATATCCGCAGTGTCTATAAGATGAAATTTACAAGGAAATGATTTTAATGGCTGGCGCTCTATAAGATCTCCTTCAATATCGCAGCAAAATGAATGACCTTTGTTGGCTAAAGAACATCGAATTTAGACATTTGATGAATGGAAAAAAATTGTGGAGTTTGACAATCCAGATTTCTTCTTCATCAGATTGATAGCCAATTCTATGTAGGGTATATTTGTGAGAAAAAAATGCAAAGTAGGTTTTTTTCCAAGGCTCAGAAATTAAACCATCAAATTTGAGAGAATGTAGAACTCTTATTTTGTTAGCATATACTAACAATAGTTTCAGCAACCCCCCTGAAACTGCCTTGAAAAATTCTCCTGTTATCAAAGTTAGAGATGGATTCACATAATTAGTATTCCTTCGCTAATATTCCACACTAAGGATTTTACAGCTTTGGAAATATACCAATGTTTGGCAACTCGGTTGCAAACTATTAACTTAACAGCATTATTCCATACTAGTACATCCATAGTTTTGGCGACACAGTGTCGACACTTTAAAGCATGTATGGCGGGGAAATCAAATCTTGCGTTAATTTTGAGACACCCTTTATAATGCTCACAAAAAATTTTTTATACAGTCTCATAGTCTAAGTAATCTCATATCTAATAAATAATTCGTGATAACTTAACACATGTAATAAAAGAATTCCATAGTTTTATGACTAAATCTGACCAAGAACTTACTTCTTAAAGTAAATACATTAAACAAAATTATTTCAGGTAATAAATATCAATATTCGGGAAAAATTTTGGAATAAAATTAAAATGTAACTGCAGAGTTTATATGGTTCTGAATGTTCAACCGAAAAGCAGAAAACATTTATTCAACTAATTCACAAAAATTGATAGAAAAACAATATAGTTTCTACAATAAAAAAAATATATGGAAAAGAACTGTATCATTTTGTTACAAGTGAAATGCCAAATATTATTATTCTAGACAATTTTATAAATTGCAAATAACAGTTCCTTTGTTAAAAAAATTTCTGAAAATGATTTCTTTCAGCTAAAATAATGTATCCTTAAGATAGATTCTACTTTACACAATATGCATTGCTGTTAATATGGAATACATACATGTAGTAATAATACATTTATAAAATCTGCTTTATTCATGATTTCCCTTTCGTAGATTTTCTTTTTTAATTAATCTCAAAAAAGCCATATAATGGCGATCATTCTATTAATATAAGGTTCATGAAGGCTAATTACAGAGACATTCGTATCTTATGATTCCAATTCAAAATTAATTGGCCAGAAAAGCACGTAATAAAAAAGATTCGTGAGTCTCGACATATTGAAAACGTATTCTTAACAACCCTCATTGCGAAACTAACTCTTTCAAATAAGCAGATAGATAAAATATTCCTATATTTTGCAGATATTAAAGAATATACAATAAATGTGTTCTATGTCCCTCATTAAAGCTACATTGATCAACATATTTTTTGCACAATAGGCAATATTGTTTTTGGTACATTCCATCAAAAAAGTAAATAGCGATATTGCTCGCAATCTATAAAAACAAAATTTTTAAAAAAAACATCATTCCATTTGGAATGTATGTCTTATTTAAAAATATGCTATCTCTATTCTCTTTAGGGTCCATCTACATATTTAGATTTGCGAAATATTCAAATTTTCTAGCTGCAACAGCAGTGTTTCGTATTTTAAATGATTTTGTATATTTAGAAAACTTCATATACATATATAATTATAGATTAATCTATCCAAAAGACCCGTGCTCCATTATTTTGAATCTGTTCAATAAAGCATAAGGAAAAGGGCTTAGTGGTAGCTTCAATAAATGCAAACGTAGCAAATAGTCCACACTATTAATACAAGCCTTCCACACAAGTTTCCACTTCAGTCGTTAATACAATAACTAGTTCTAAGGAAGATTACCGTCTTTTTTTTAAATTCATTGTTAGAAAAGAAGAAATATGATATTCGGAATACATGTTTCTATTTTGCATGTTTAGTTATGGATAAAATAGTAAATAATGACTTAATATTATTTTCTAGAAATATCGTTAAAAATAATTTTAAAAAAATTGATAAGTTGAGCTGTTGATATAAATAAAGCAATTTAATTCAACGTATTTTGATCAGCTGAAAAATAAACATAGATGCTTATTTCCTGAAACCTTCCTTTATTATTCAAACATAAATAGCAAACTGCTGCCGATTTCCATTTTCAAGTAATCCAAACGATATTTTAAATCACTTTCATAAATATTTTGATACTTTGCCTTTTTCAATCAGAAAGGATATTAAATAAGAAAAATTATTAATTTTTTATCAGAAAATGTTTAAGTTTTCATTTTTTTTTTCAAAAAAGGTGTCTTATCAGAGGATAGTGACACTGCTTTATCCACATATAAGGACATGCTTTTGCATTTTATTTAATACTGCTTTAGTCATTTATGCATTTAAAGCTTTATATTTTCGTACTTTGTATAGAATTTTATCCTTGTGCTTTTTCCAATAATTAAAAACACCATAAATCATTTTTCCAAATGCAATAGATTCCTATTTGCCCCAAACAAAACTTTGTTTGAAAAGTTAGAGAAATAGAATCTTTTACATATATGAAAAAATTTAATTTTAAATTCATCAAAAAGTAAAAAAGTATATGTATCTAAAACAATGTTGATTTTCAATGTTTATTTTCAGTTCTATTTCAGTGGGTTTATTTTTTTTTAATTCCTTCTTCATAATTCTTTTGTTAAGAGTTTAACCCTTATCGTGGCAAGATTGCGTTTTTGAAGAAAAGCAAAAAAAAAAAAAAAAATGTATATAGGTAGCTTCTTTACGCTATAAAAAACATCAAAAAATAAATTTTAAGAGATCTAGAATGTCATGTGTTTAATAAAACTAAGTTAAAAATTATTTTATAGAGGTAGTATATTTTTATAAAGTTGTATGTATGGTATACTATACAAAATGAACATAAGGGTTAAATGCCCTCTCCCTCAAAGAAAATGAAATTCTTGCTCTTTTGACAGCTTAAAGTTGTTGTTGCATATCTTAAAAACTATTTATCAGAAACCTAAAACCTTTGTAATAACATTTTAAGCCTCGCTGATTGGTTGAACATTGATTGGTATGAACATTTTTGTAAGTTTTCCTAACTAAAAAAAAAATAATTTTTGAATTTAAAAATTAGTTTAAAATATATAATATTTTTTATATTTTTAAAAAGTCATAACCTTTGAATTTTTAATGAGTATTTTAATGTAAAAGAAGGATTATTGTCAAAGGTTCCTTAGATGGATGTCAAAAATTGAAATTATTGATAATAACCGATATTCTCACTTAACATTAGGAATTCAAATATCCAATTTTCTATAACTTATCAACCATTTATTTAAAACTATAAGATGTTATATGTATTTAAGATAGATATTGCAAATCGGGCACTTCTATTTGAAAAAAAAAATATTTGTATAAATCCACATATGAAGTCGATCTTTTATATGAAGAAATAATTCATGCATTTAATAGAGATCACATTTTTATAGGGAGAAGCGATTGCATTTTTATTATGCGATAGTTAGTTTTGCAACAAAGAGTATTGTAAAGACACTTTTTTAACATATTTTTCGAGATGCAATACTATATATTTGGTTATATGTTATGAAGAGTTTTTCACGATTGGAAGTTATTTTCTTTTATTTCAAATTCTAAGAAAATTTAACGAGTAAATATGAAGTAAAAAAATATGTATCTGGAATAATTTTAATCTAATTTTTAATACTTTGAACCAAAAATAAAATTTATTTTAAACTCTATCTTAATTTCTGAAATAGGAAAAATATTGTTTGTACAATAGGATTTTTTTTAAAAAAATATTCGAGATTTCCTTTTAATAATCTAATACGCATTTTGCTTTAATTTTAAATGCATTGAATTCTAAAATATTTAGATTTTGATTTTCTAAATTATTTCTCGTCTGAGCAAAAGGATAAGATGACATTAATTATATTACTTTGCAGCAATTCTAATGTCTCTAAGAAAACAAAAAAAGCTAATTAAGTATTTAATTAAATCTTATTTTCATTTCTTAACAATTACTATATTTTGAAGTAAAAATACCAGCAGATTATTTTAATTTAAGGAAAATTAGATATGCTTAACCAAGAAATATTCTAATATATTTGCATCCTTAATTCTAACTTCTTACTTCCATTTTGGCCTGTATAGTCATTGGTAATTATATTTAGTACTGCTAATATAACAGATAAATCAACTGACTATCAAAATTTTGACGTTTTCTTATTTTGTAAGTTTAATAAATCCCCGGAAATCCTTAGAGTAATTAGATAAAATCCCTAGAAAAGATAATTAAAATTATGCGTTGTAAGTGATTAAATAAAATAAGGAAATAGGACAAATTGCAACAAAATGATAAATTATTTGCGTTTAAAATCATTTGAATCAGTAATAATATCTTTTCAAATCAAGTAACTGAAAGAAATATAAACTAAATAACATATTAATACCTTATTTTATTGAGAATACGGTACTTTAAGAAGGGGTTGTTTTTGAAGGCTGTGTTTAAATCCTCTAAAATATTAATATTCAAATGCCCGGTCAATTTTAGTTGCGGAAAACTGGCAGATTGTTGTTTAAAATATTAATGTATAAAGAATGTTTTTCTGAATATGACTCGTTGAATTGATGATGTTTTATGTGATTGAATATGAATATGAAGATTGTTGATTTATATAAAAAAAATTAGGCTTTTTTTTGTATTACATTTACTGACTAAGAAAATTAAATATAATTTTTACATCACTTAAAGTACTTTTTCATCCGGAAGTATATGACTATATCTACCGGTTTAGTAATTAACTATTGAGTCTTATTTGTATTGATATATTGCCTTACTGCCTTCTATAGCCGAGTGAGTTAGAACATGGTAGAAAAGCATAAAACAAGAGCTCTAGATTTAAGTATTAACTGTTAACAAGATTCCAGCAAGCAAGTAGATTAACGAGGATTTTTTTTAAAAAAATTTGTAGACTGATGTGAACTTTAGCAATGAATTGTTCATTGTGATCGGACACGTTATTAGAGAATCTGTTGCTTTTCCTGCAAAGAAACCTATTCTGTAATATTTTAACAGAACTAAGTCAAATGTCCACCTCGAGTGACTTTCAGTTAGACAACAGGAGATGCTACATTTCTATCTTATAATAAGTCATAGAGTAAAAAAAAAGTTATTGTACAAATGAGATTGTACTTTCATCAATAGATTTTGCTCTTTGCTTCTAACTAAATAAATTTTATATTAGACTCAGAGTGTGAATTGCCACACTATTAAAAGGATAAAATCCCCCATGTTCTCGCTTCTTAATGTTTCTACGATTTAAGCTAGCCGGAAATCTGCAGAATACTTCGTGGCCAGCTACCCAGTCTCTTCTCCCACCTTAATCAAATGGCTGATTGGTTATTTGGAATTTTAAATTCAGAAACAAAGATTTTTGGTTAATATACAAATTTCAATTATGCGAAACATTTACTTTAAATAAGCTAAAATTGGTAACTTGCAGTAGCCTAAATGGCCCGATGCATCCCTTTATTAATTTTAGACTGCCCAGCTCTTCTTCTAGCTAATGTGGGAAAAGGAAACGACCAGCATTAATATGAAAATATATTTATTAAGATTAAAGTACAAAGGACAAAACATTACTACATAGAACATAAAAGATACATGAGCGTGAGCTGCACGTCTTGCAGTCTCACTGCCCAACTCTCGTCTGCCAATAATGGCGGGAAAGCATCAGGTGATTAATGACGAAAGATGGCCAACATGGCGCCATACAGGAGATGAGATCTGTCAGCAGTTTCCACACTAATTTATGAGCATTAACTTTAAACTTTCACTTAGGTAATGTTATCTTTTTTTTTCTAGTAACCGTAAAGCAGTATGCTACCAACTTTATTTATGGAGAGTTATTCATGTATCTCTGAACATTGTAAGCTACTAAAGAGCCTTTTATATTGTCTTACTAAACAGGACATCCGTTAATCGAAAAGCCAAGACTGTTAAGTCTTGCGTAATGATGTATATATATATATAGAGAGAGAGAGAAAAAAAAAGAAAGAAAAAGAAACAGATACAATATCCAATTTTGAAATTCTTTTTCCAGGTTAATGGTAGATTTTCGGGAAGCATCTAGATATCTTCAACTTTCTACTTTTCAATTATAAGTCTGACAGTTACCAAAATCAGTTCCATTATTTGATGATAAAGAGCTTTATAAAGAGAATAACATAGACATCCTCCTACGTAAAACTAAATCAAAAACGTGCCAAAAAGTGTAGGAAAAAATTGTGCAAGTCGAATTGTCCATAGTTTCACCAAATATTTTCTTTCACGAAACAACTTGCTTTTGCAAACTACAAAATCTGGCCGTTAGAAGAATTCTATTTCTACTCGTTGCTATGACATAAAAGAATTTCTTTTTCAAATAAGTTTTCAAATATTTTGTCTTACATGGCCAACTGAACAGCATCGAACAAAAAACTAACCATATCTAGATGCAATTGAATTTGATGTTATAAAGGAACTACAAGTATCGTCATCAACGATGAATGTTGTTGTAAGTCTCAATTATTCCAGACAATAAGACTCAATTATTTAGACAATTATCTAAAATATCAATTATCTAATTGATATTTTAGATAATCTATAGTTACAAAAGAAAGTATTTGATTGTGTATGCTATTTTAAGATAACCATTCAAATCTATTACCTTTATAATAATGAAATTTGGTATAAATATAGTCGTATTTGTGCCTAAATGAACCTCGGAGCACAAATTTTAAAATTTAAGGAAGGAGAATTTTTATTTAATGTTTTGAGATATTTTGGGCTATTTCTCTCTCGTAATTGCCTTAGTATAATTTCTAACGATTGTAGAAAAAGCTATGTGCATTGTCTAGAAGAGTAAACCATTGCCATTCTACATAAGTTTATTTTGTTTCTTTGGCATAATTTCTTGAATTTTGAGATTTTTTTTTTTTAATATTTAGTCATTTTTCCGAAAAAAAAAAAGGAATTAGAATTAAAAATCCTGCAACAAATATTTTAATTCTGTTATCTTTTATAAATTTTTTGATATCATTACTTATTTATCTATAATTTAAAAAAGAACAATCAAACTAGCTTTATTCACTGATTTTTAATTAATAGTTTTCATGATGAATTCAAAGATTTTCTTTGCCGATTTGCAAATGTTGTGATTTGACAAGATGTCATGATTTTTCTCTGATATACGGGCACTAAAGAAGCTCTACTTCTTCGCTGATTTCTCAGAGAGCCAAATTAGGGAATTATTATTTTTTATACACTTTAAATTCATAGAGAATCATTTGCAAGACGCTGACTAATTTAATTGCATCCCGCTATTTTTTTAAGCCCATGTTCATTCTCAGTTATTTATTTTATCGTCTGCAGTTCATTAGGCGCAAACGAAGAATTAAAAATGCAAGACCAATATTATTTTTAAATTTAAATTCAGTTCAAAAATCAATTACATTTATAGCTTTATATTAGGCTATTGAAATTTTCAACTTGCTGGCATTATCATATCATAGGCAATGCATTGCCAGTTCTGCTAGTGCTAAAATAAAAAGAGAAAGCAGTTTTTATATAAAATATCTTATAGTATGTTTTAAATTTAATACATTTCATGATATATTATATTTCATAGCTCGTTTATGTTTCAAAAAACTCATAATCTAAATCTGCTATAGAATGCAACATTAACCTTCATTTAGTTGCCGTATTCAGCAATTAGACATGCAAATACACTTATAAGTTAATTTAATGGTTTAAAATTAGAATTTTTTTAAAGATTTCTCAATTATATTCTTGTTAATATTAATTTATAGATATACAGAACTTTTAACAGGTATAAAGGGAAGAGTATTAACAGATAAACGTAGAATAGATTTTACATTCGCGATTTGCATTGCAATAATTTGAAGATGCGAATGATGGCAAATAATGCTGTGTTTAAACAAATCTATAAAGAGAAAACTGTTAGGAAGAGAGGCAGGTTTTGAGATAGTCACTTACTTTCCTGCAACCGATTTTTCTAGAAAAATATAACATACAACATCATGAAAAACATCTGCTGACGCAAATGCACTTTTGACAGGCCATCCTACATCGGTTTTTTTTTCTATCGGTAGAAACTGACAAGACTTCAATAAACACAGATGCAGACAATGACTTTCGAAATCGAAACCTACAATTAATCTTTTTTTCTTAACTGTAAATCACAATTATCTACAAAACCTCATAATTAATCATCTTCCCTTAGAGTTAATCATACGTATCTTTTCTCTTAAGTGTTATTAACGAATTAAAAGACAATTGGTCTGCCATTTTATGTCAAATGCCTCTGGATATTAATCTAGACCAGCATCTCACTTGTATTTGATGCTTTCTGTTGCTTTTCAACGAATTTCATGATCTATTCAATAGTATTAGGACCTTCTTACTAGTAATTTTAATATCATAAATGTTCAATGAAACAATTTTACAACAAACAACAATTATAAAGCAGTTACAGTGAAATATTCAAATATAACTTTGATTGATTAAAACTTAAAAGTGTGTTAATAAACAAGTAGCAGAACTTTTGACATCCGAGATTAATCAAGTTACAGACTCCAGAAAAATTAAATGTATACCTTCTTATAAGCCATGTATCATTTTGATCGAAAAAAAAATCTCAAGAAACTATACTGAAAATCACATGTTTTTTTTTAATTTTTTAATTTTTATTTATTTAAAATTTTTATATCTTGAAATAAACTATCCGATATCTGAACCTTTAACAGTCTAAGCATCATCTGAAATAAAAATTCCAAGAACTATTTCAATCCTTTTAAATAAGAAATCTTAAAAATTAGTTTTATCTTATAATAAGGAATTTCGAATTTTAAGATATAATCTTAAATTCAATTGAAATACATCAATTATTTTTAAACAAGATATTTGTAGATAAAGTTTCTGAGGAATGAGATAAATTTGGCTTTTGACACAGATTTAGGTACCATGTTTCTCCGAAACACAAGTCTTAAATAAAAAAATAACCGTTTTATTGTGATATTTCATTATCGCAATATTAATCCTAATTAAGATCAGCAGCTTCATAGACATCATTGTTTTCACCGAATGATTAATCGAAATACCGATACATTGCACTTACATAATTAAAAAATAATACATTTGTTTGCGAAGAATTAGATTCTTCGTTATTTAATATCTTTAATGAGAATAATATTTAGATCTTAAGATAAGATGAGTACAAAAAGAGGAGCTATTTGGTCGAATATTTTTGTACAAACTTTTCGAATACACGAAAAGTTTGTACAAAAATGTCAGCATAATAATTTTAGAACTTTCTACAAAGAAAAAAACAACAACAGATAAGAATAGAAAGTATGGAACAAGTGGGGAAACAATATTTCCTAAGGTGGAAGATAGATACTATCTGTGTATGGATTGTTGAGATAAGAGCAAAATTACTCACAGGTCAGGGCATTCGAATGTATCACCTTACAGGCATCACTTGTTGAATTCAAAACATCACACTAGAAAAATAGTTCCTTTCTGCGATATGAACTGGAATTCTCTTCCAAAAATGAAAAAAATTATGCATGAAATTTGCAAAATCCATGAAAATAAGATCTAACACTTTTTTTAAAGCAAAAATGTCCATATTTAAAATAATTGGTGAAATCTAAAGCCAGTCCTTCCTCAGCCTCAACTTTTGGCCTGATTTTGTCAATCTTTATTTCGAATAAAATCTTTTGCCTCTGACTATGCTGCCACTACTCGTCAGCCCTCCACCCCCATTTTTTGTGAGAAATCTCTAGCAGACTATTACATTGTGCATTTTCTAAGGTTAAAAAACACCTTGTTTCAATTCTCGTTTAAACAAAAACTCAAAATAATCATCAACGGTCTCCTGCTACCTTCCTACTCTATTTTCTATAAATATTGCAAAAAACTCTAGGCGACTGGATATATTTTGCCAATTATTTTAGCCAATGAATTTTTTCTTTTTGTATTCATAGCAAGCAACAAATCTACTCTTCTTTTTTTTATTGTGAAGATATAATTTTATATAGTACAATTAATTAGAGTGAAAATAGTTTATTTATCAGAATTGGTTAATCATTTAAAATTAAAACTATTAAATCCTGAGCAAACTGCTGTTCTCCAAAGATGGATAGCCAAACTTACTTTTGTTTAAGGGTTTGGTAATATAGTATATTTGTTGCTAAATCTGCAATTAAATTTTTCCCAAATACATGATCGGATCTAATCTTTTTTAACATAATCTGTAATATTTAAAACTAGCCGCCTTTGGCGACCAGCCGGTTCGCCAATCTTAATGTTCGTTTAAATTTTAATAATTAAATAGGTTGAACCGGAGTTTAACCCCCTTCTTCTCCAAGTTGCGATAACGTGCCAAAGCTGGCAATCTTTATTATGCACTATAATTGAACATCTGCTCCTTTGCTTTTGAACATTTCGCAAGGCCGTTGTTGGCAATTTTTAAAAATTGCGCCAAGCAGGGGGTTAGACTCCGGTCGTACCATTAAATATTTTACCCAATTCCAACTTTAATAGATTCTTCAGCAAAATATTTTAAAACTTCAAATTTTGACAGTCATATAATTCACTCATAATATTATAAAGGCCTTCAGTCATAGCGTGATATGTATCTCTCTAATTTTCTGTTACCCCTCGTAGAAATTATACTTTAAATTAGTATAAATGATTAATCTGCAATTAATATAATAATATTTTCTACTGAAACAAAGCATTTTTTTTAATAATATGATTACTGATAATAGAGTCACTGAGCGTTTAAACTTTATGGGCACTAAAGAATATCTTTCTTTATCTTCTTCTGTTATCTTTACAAATGAAGTCGGAATTCAATTCTCTGGCATGACAAGTTTATTAGAGAGTATGTGAGAATGTTTTAGAGAGACCACTCTTGCTGGTTTTCAGTACAAAGGAAGTCGGAATTCAATTCTCTGGCATGACAAGTTTATTAGAGAGTATGCGAGAATGTTTTAGAGAGACCACTCCTGCTGGTTTTCAGTACAAATGAAGGCGGATTTCAATTCTCTGGCATGACCAGTTTATTAGAGAGTATGCGAGAATGTTTTAGAGAGACCACTCCTGCTGGTTTTCAGTACAAATGAAGTCGGAATTCAACTCTGTGGCATGACAAGTTTATTAGAGAGTATGCAAGAATGTTTTAGAGAGACCACTCCTGCTGGTTTTCAGTACAAATGAAGTCGGAATTCAATTCTCTGGCATGACAAGTTTATTAGAGAGTATGCGAGAATGTTTTAGAGAGACCACTCCTGCTGGTTTTCAGTACAAATGAAGTCGGAATTAGTTTGGCTATAAGTGCTTTTTGGGTTTACCTTGTTTATTCTGAAGAGAAAGTTTTGAAGTTTTAAATCCAAACACAATTTGCTGGAAATGATAATTATATCGGATATTTATTGGTAACTAGCCGCCTTTGGCGACCAGCCGGTTCGCCAATCTTAATGTTCGTTAAAATTTTAATAATGAAATATTTTATGCAATTCCAACTTTAATAGATTCTTCAGCAAAATA
The DNA here is from genome assembly GCF_947563725.1 of Argiope bruennichi. Lineage (NCBI taxonomy): Eukaryota > Metazoa > Arthropoda > Arachnida > Araneae > Araneidae > Argiope > Argiope bruennichi. Next base: position 95,905,424 of record NC_079152.1, on the reverse strand, counting down.
TTTTTAAACTTCACATTTTGATAGTCATATAATTCACTCATAATATTATAAAAGCCTTCAGTCATAACGTGATATGTATCTCTGTAATTTTCTGTTACCGCTTGTAGAATTTATACTTTAAATGAAAGTGTAAATGATTAATCTGCAATTAATATAATAATATTTTTTACTGAAACAAAGCATTTTTTTAATAATATGATTACTGATAATAGAGTCACTGTGCGTTTAAACTTTATGGGCACAAAAAAATATCTTTCTTAATTTATGTAATATCTCAAGAATTTGTCAACAAAAATTTCTCAGATTCATCATGAACAGATCGATTCATTAACAATGTTCCATTTTAAATGCATCAAACACTAAGAAAATAAAATGAATCGTTTAAAATAATCGGTCGAAAACAGGTTTAAAAACACTACTTAAAAAACGATGTACTTAAAACTATAAGCATATACAAAAAAGTATATAACTAACATAAATACAATTTAATTATAAAAGCATGCAATTAACCTAAAGATAATTTAAATCATTGAAAACAGGTTAAAAAAAGCTACTTAAAAAACGATGTACTTAAAACTATAAGCATATACAAAAAATATATAACTAACATAAATACAATTTACTTACAAAAGCATGCAACTAACCTAAAAATAATTTAAATCATCCGTTGGTTGTCATGTCAACAGTCAGAAAATAATGCGCATGCGTGAATTTTCTTCGCCAGTTACGTTAACGCAAATGCGTGAATTTTTCTACGCCAGTTGGGGTAACGCTATGCAGATTATACATTTTTAATTTCCTTTATTCTGTGTTATTTTAATTCAAAAGTACTTCAGAATGAATCTGAAACATGGATTAATTAACAATGTTTAATTTTAAATGCATAAAACATTAAGAAAATAAACAGAATCGTTTGAAATAATCCGCCGAAAAATGTTAACCCTAGCCTCAATTCTGTTGGGAGAAAAAAATAATGAAGCCTTACTCATTTGGCGGTGGGGAAAATGGAAGATTTTTTTTGGCGGGAAAGTTAGTTTTTAACTAATAATTAAAATTCTAATTAAAATTTCAAAAAAAGGACCCCAGATGCACATTCCCGACCTCTAAGGTATACATGTACCAAATTTGACAGCTGTATGTCAAATGACCTGGCCTGTAGAGCGCCAACACACACACACACACACACACACATTGAGCTTTATTATAAGTATAGATTATTTAACTGAGCGCGATGGTATCAACTTGAATTTTCTTTTTCTAAATTACGTGTTAAAACTATATAGCGATTAGCACAACGGTTTTCTTCTCAAAATTTAAATAAGTATGATTTTAATCTGTTGTTTTACAGAATGTTTTTGCATTATGCAGTAAACATTTTGGTACTTTATATGAAGAAATATATATATAAATAAGACACAAAAGTATATTATTATTTCCTGCTTAGTAAATTAATCAACCAAACAAGATAAATTTCTAAGTGAAAAGTCTTAATTTTCTTTACCAGTTACCATGTTACCTTTACCATGTTTCAACTTCTTCGGAAAATGAGCATCTAAATTTTGTTGCAAAAATGTAGCTATATTTATTACTTAATGACGAATAAACTTGTCATAAAGCAAAAGGTTGTACTTTCTCCATGATGAGTCAAAACAATTAACTAGTTAATATATATCTCTATCTCCACAAAATACTACATGACTTCAAATATTACTTGAAGATTCACATTCAATGAAAAGTACATGCCAAATAAGGTATTCCATTTTTTTGTTTTTGTTTTTGTTTTTGAAAATCCATATGGATAAAAGTATCTTATATCTGATTTTTCATAAATTAGCTGCTAATAAATATTCTAGAAGAATTTTATTTTACTTTTCATGTTTGGAATAAAATTTAATTGAATATTTATTTATTGAAAAAGAGCAAGTAAAAAGTAGTTAGCCGTATGTCCTTGTTTACTGAATATAGAATTATTATTGACCAATTAATTCTATTACACTTAATTACCAGTACAGATAATTAGCAATTATTTTTTATCAATAATTAAATCATGTCTGATTTCGGAATAGCTAAGTGAGTTTTCCTCTCTTCTTATGCAATATTGTGTATATTATCATGATTTTCAGAAATTCCATGCAATGGGGAAAATTATTTAATTAGATTTATGAAAAAATGTATGTATAGCGAAATACAGCAGATATTGTTTATTAGCCAGCGAATTAAAAGTTTGACTTGAGTTTGCATTTTGTACGCAATTCACTTTTCAACTGCAACAATTTAAGATAAGCATTTGAACAAGAAAAATATATATATATTACTGATATTTTTTATTAAGAGGAATATAGTATTTTCGTACTGTATAAATGAGCCTATTTTTATGTATATATTTCAACAAGCGTTTTGAGAATTTTTTTAAAAGCGATATAAACCTTGAGCAAATTTCATAAAAATAAATTAACGAAATGATTTGCATTAAGAATATTTTAATTTATACGAAATTATACAATTTACTTCTGTAAAAGTAATGTATTATTATAATACGATAATTTGCTGAATATATAATATTATTACAAATGATATTTAATAATGTGCTAAAACTCTTTGATCAGAACTTCAGAATAAAAAATACTGAAGCACTGTTTCAGTACAATGTTCTTTGAATTTTCTACAAGGCAGTGAAGTTTAATGATAAGTTTGTTTTGCCATTAAATTCAATTTTCCTGATCCATTATAATGACTTTTCTACTTGAGAAATTAAATGATTATTAAACTCGCAAACAAATATTCATTGCAGAAAGGCAAAAACCAGAAGTTATTTATTGGCGAAGAAAATCAAGATAGTAAACGCCAAAAATTATTTGAATTTGCTAATAAAGAATTTCGCCAACACGACAACAGGGTATAATTGCTTTTAAATAATGAGCGTAATGTATAACCATCAGTTCATAAACCTGCAATTTTCATGTTTTCCACAGAAGCAATCTGTTTGGAGGCCTAATTTGTGGTTATTAGTTTTTCGCCTTCAGTGTCCTCTAATTGCATTGAATAAATAAAATTCAATAATGTTTCGCCATAACCTGTGAATATGTCTATGAAATTCTACTAAATAGGTTAATGTTCATAATTACCCCAAAAAGTAAAATCAATCTTTATTTTTTTGGAACATGTAAAAAGTAGAGTCAGTAGAAAAGTAGAGTAAATTTGAACTTATTGAAATAGACATTAGCCGCCTTGAGAACTTGAGTCATCTAAATACCCAAAATAATACCGAAGGCAATTCTTTTGACAGTTTTATTTCATTCTTATTTTCTCGTATATGTAATATAGAGAAAGTATGATAATCGTCAAAAAAATTCGAACTCGGGATTTTGACGAGTCTCTACGTTTTAAACCTCTCTGAGTTCAAAAAATACAATTTCGTAAAATGTCCGTCTGTCTGTCTGTGACGAAGATAACTCAGAAACGCTTTGAGCTAGACAGTTGAAATTTGGTCTATCATCATTGCAACAAATTTGCAGATTTTTATCTAATTTCATATTGATTATCGAAACTGCAAAGAATTGATAAAAATTACCATGCTTTGGTTCTTATAATGAACATTTTTTGGATAGCTGATATATAGGCGATCGCTATTAAAACTACGCCAAAAAAAACCCCGCCAAGCATGAATTGCCGAAGTGAAACCTAAAGTGAAAGTGTGTATGGTTGCTCTTGGTTTGGCTATTTTTAGCTGTATTTTTTTTTTTTTTTTTTACATGATTCGGTGGTTTATTGCGATCGCCGTTAAAATCAAGTTTTACTGTATATAGTATAGTTAATATATAGTCAGTATAGTCTTATAATAATATATATATAATAATATACTATATATATTTTTAATATTGAAGTTGATGGTTACATTTATTTTTGCATGCAATGTAAATTTTAGATATTTCATTTTTATTTTTTATTTGTTTTGTTGCCCTCATACATTCCCCTCTGTGAATATTCATCTTTCCGTAATTTTTAGATAAGAAATCTAGATTTATATGCTACTTGTTAGAGTTTTGAAATTTTGCTCAGTGCACGTTCCTCAAATTTCGAAATCAATTTTAATATTCTCCAGAGTTTAATTATTAATCAGTCGGTTAAATTTTATATTTAACTGCATAGAAATGGTATCGTATGAAGTTAATTTTTTTTTTAAAAAAAAAACAACATTATTTCAAAAATACACAAAATTTCAAGATCCGAATCATTTATCAGAATGTGAAATATATAAATATTATTCATGAAATTTTACATTTTTAGCATATTAATGCATGTTTTAAAAAAATGCTCAATTAAATATATTTTAACACTGAAAACACTAATGAGAGTTAATTATTCAAGATTGCGCTAGATATTCAAGATAGTCCTCTTACTTCCACTCTATTTAACAAATAAAAATATAAATTAATTTCTCAAGTCAATATGTACTGACCGATTTTGATTGTTTTTAGCATTCAGAAGTCATTAACCTTTCAGAGGCATTTTTAACTGATTACATCCTCATATATCATATATCCTGATCTAAACTGCTACTAGAAGTGTTTTAGATGTTTCAGTCGAAGAAATTTAAGAGAAAGCTTTCTAGAAGTTTTCATTCATATAAATGTCAAGTTGTAATGCTGTCTCTGGAATCCACAAAACACTGGAACATTTTTCAACGAGAATATTGAAGAAACATTCTAGTAGACTCAAACTATGAATGAAATATTGGACGAATAGAAAATTGAATCGTTTATCTCTGGTAACATTCCCAGTATCGGATGAAGCCACATTTAGTTCGAAAACTGCAATTTCAAAATACGTAAAAATTGTCCTGGATGATATTTCAAATATAGCCTAATCCATTGAAGTTGGGAATATGATATTTGGCAAGAAGTTGCTTTGTGGGTAATAAATGATCACAAAAAAAACTTTTTTTTTGAAATTTTTTATTAGAATTATAAATAACACTAACTGAAATTTTAGATAAATTATTTTTATAAAATGTAGAAATGTTTATGTCTTTTTCTATTATAATAAAGTATGTTAGTGAGCCTATGTGTATTTTAGCACATTAGAGATTGTATTCACAGTACAGATTGTAAGACTTGAGCTACCAAATTTGACTCATATCATTTGGAAGATAAAAATATGCAATACGGTGACATTCTTGGACATTTCAGTAAATTAAAAATCAAGCAAAATTTTAACACTTCCCAGGCTAACTACCAAAATTATTGCTGCACAAAAAAAAGAAGCTTACACCTTAACATAGAATATAAAAAAATCCTCTTTTCAATAATATTAATTTAATTGTCGCACAGTAATTTGCTTACTTTTATTTAATTATTAAAGCTATTTTTGTTTATTCTGCAGTTAATTTCATTATTAAAATGAAATTCAAATCTTTTTCATTGGAAATGCCAAATTTCCCTTTTGGATTTCTTTTATTATCGATGCTAAAGTATGAATAGCTTACTTTTCTATGTTAGGTACATTTCTTTTTAAAGTCAGCTTTTAATATTTTTTTAGTAATTTTTTACTTACAATTAAGATTCACTTCAAAAGCAAAAAATGATGAAAAAAAAAAAATCTTAACGTGCATCTATTTTTAACACTTATGTTCGTTCCTGTATTATAATTGTATGTTTTAAAATATCTAACTTACAGTTTTCCTATTGTAATACATTGAATATTTTTGTTGAATAAAAGCAATTTTTCTTGATTTATTCTGTAAAATATTAATTAAATCCAGTAATACAGAAAATTACACTATCGAATGATTCTAGCTTCTTGTTTTATATCTTTTATAATTATAATTTTTTTTTGTAGTGAGAAAACTATTTTATTAGTTGAAGTTTAATCGTCTGTATTAAATAAACCTGTAATGTATTGAATAGAACGGTGCAGGTTTTCTAAAACAATAAAATTCACTTGTCTAATAAAATAATCATCATATCATATTCCTTTATTTACTGGTTTTTTTTTTTGGTTTTTTTTGCTTGACCTTATTGAATAACCTTTATTTCACTAGATAACTTCATTTGTAAGTTCAAAATACATTTATTAAATTTTGCGTTGATTAAGTATTACAGAAATTTCGAATATCAATGCTTTTTCTTTCATAAACTTAGAGCAAATAACACTGGAACACTGGAAAAATTATTGATGTAGCAACTAATTACACAAATATTACACTGTTTCGTTCAAAATGCATTTCTAATGTATAATATTTATAAATTAAGTTAATAGATTTTTAAATTAAATCGCAAGAAATGTTTAAAATTTGAATAGAATTTCTTTAAATTAAAATTTTTCTTGCTTAAAAGATATTAAGATATTTAACATCATTATATATATATATATATATATATATATATATATATATATATATATATATATATATATATATATATATATATATATATTTGCATGTGTAAAAATTTTATTAATTCTAAGTAAACTATTAAAAAGTCTTTAAGAGAGTCCTGAACAATCATAAAAAATACATCAACACAGGAAAAACTAACATCCTAAAATTCTGACAAATCCATTAAAAATTCTCTCCGAATACTTCATTTTTTCCCTCACATAACAAAGAGCACTAAAAATCCGTTGGAGAGTTTCTCCATACTGATGATTTTCTCGCCAAATAAGGTTCACTTTCAATCCATCCGCTTCTTCATTCCTTGTCAAAAGCAGTTATTTCAATCAAACCCTCACGAATGAAATATATTTCACCAAAAATGAAAGGAATTATCTAGATGAACGAAGGAGATTTGGCTACGAAATGTCTCCATTCAAAATGACTCTGGAAATGATTCGAGTGCATCGAAAAAAAAAAAAAAAAAATAACCCTGAAGAGGGAATAAACTAATTTCCCTTTTCTTTTGAATTCTTCCAGTTTGAAGATCATCAATTTCAAGGAGCCTTCTTTGCAGGGATCAAGTGCTAAGAAAATGAGATGTTATTGCGAAGATGTCCTTCCACATATTTATTCATCTTCTGTTTATCCCGATTCTTCCATTCGAGCTTTGTAGAATTCCGTCGATCCGTGAAATTGAAAGATACACAGGAGTTCTCAGATACAAAATGGCTCATGTCATTCACGAGTCCATTACCTTCGAAAAAGATTGCGATTTACGATACGATGAAAATCGATTCCGCAACGGCGAATGGAGGTGATTTATTTGAGTTGAGGAAGTTTTTAATAGAAGTTAGGGTAAAATTAATGATGAAGAAATAAATGAATGATTCAAATTAGACGAATATTAGACTTAATTTTTTAAAAATTTAATTTGTTTTGCTTTGTGTTTTGATTTTATAATAAAATAGCGAGTCCATTTTGTTTCAACTTAAATTTATGAAGATCATATATTCTAGTTACAGGAAAATATTAATATTTAAATATTAATATATAACACTGCAATTACTTTCAAAGAAAGTGAGATTTTGGATAGAAATACAATTTTCGTTTTTAACATGCCATTTCATAATTACAATTCGAGGATGTTTCCGGTAAATTTAATTACAATGGCATTTTTACTATGATACGAAATTATAATGATACAAAAAAAAAATAATAACATGATTATCCGGACGTCTTTGACTCTTGCTAAGTCATCGATGATGATAGTGAGAGAAAAAAATTATAACCCCGAGTGCCACTTAAATGAGCTACACTATTATTTAAAAAAAAAGAGTTCTCTCTAGTTGAGTTTTCAGTCTATGTAGTGCATTAAACTCTCTGACAGGCACCCTGTTAGCGATATTCCTGAAAGTACAAAATTATTAAAAATTTAAGCCTTTGAGATATTTTTTTACATAGAATCCTTGAGTAGAGGAGAGAAAGAGAAAAGCATGTGTAGCTTTAAATGAATTCAAATAATTTCATTCTCTCTTGTTGACGACGAAATAAGTGAGCATGTTTTAAATAAGGAAAAAGATAAGTTATATCACTGACTTTCCGACCCGCCCGAAGACACACGGATAAATAAATATTGAATGACCGGACCGCTGCAACTGCAACACTGCCGGGAACTGCGAGTCCTACGGGCCATCACCGGCCACGGTACAATACTTTCTTTAGGAAGTACGTCCCAGCATCGATGGGAGGAGGCAGACCCCCACCTTTTCGTGTACCCTCCAGGGTGGCATCTCCTCATCATTTCGAGGTGCCCCACGGGGGTATAAGGAAAAGAGCAAAGAGAAGGAGGGTGAAGACATGCCAAAAAATTATCGTAAAACTAAGCAGGCAGGATTGAAAACTATTTGAAAATTTTCCGAGCAATGTTGATATTTGTGTCAGCACATGATATTATGAAGACTCATTGTATAAATGTTAAATTTTTGAAACCACGATTAGACTATTTTGTAAGCAAGCGGACATTCGCCACAGAAAGAATTGTATAATTTTAATTGTGGATGAGAGTTTGGAAGTGTAATTGTAAAACGCAATGCAATTGCATTTGTGAGAGTTTGGTTTAAATCTGCGTTTTTATAATGTAATTGATGTGCAGTGGTTTGAGTTGAAATAATCGTATCGATTTCCGATATTATTATAATGTTATGCTGAGTTATGACCAATAGATCGAAAACAAGACTAATGGATTTCGTAAACTGGAATTTCAATCGATAGCACCATAAAATATGAACAGATCAACTTTAGAAACTTACATTAAATTATCTGGAAAAATCTATTTCCTGCATTGGGCAATTCCTAGCAGTTAAGAAGTATTGAACTTAAGAAAGAGTATAGTCTTTTCTTCCTCTCTTCTTTTTATTTATTTATTTTTTGAAATTTATTTTCAAGAAATGTAACCGATTCTTTAAACTTTGGAATGTACTGAACCATTTTTTTAATTTACTACGTCTCCATTGAAAACAAATAGAATTCAAAAGAATAGAAATCATTATTCATTTCTTATATATATATATATATATATATATATATATATATATATATATATATTACTAACATAGAAATGATACAGATGAAAAATAAATCCTTCTTTCTGGCTTTGCCACTCCGAAAACCCTTACATTCGAAATTTAAGCAGAAAATATAATCAACAGTTTGCAGTTATTATTATTCGACTTTGGATTCCCAGATAGTTTAACTAATTTTCTTTATTTGTAAGAGAGATAATCTCTAATGAGATAGTTCGGTTTTTCAGTTTTGAGATAGTTAAATTAATATATATATATATGTATATTTGATTTACTGTTAAAATACCAATATGAATGTAAAAAAAAATACTGAGCAAACGCTTTAAACATAAAAGAAAAAATATAAATGTACCTAATAAGAAGGAAGGGTAAATTCCTTTCTTGGCGATCATATCTTGTCTATTTGGCGAGTTTTCTAGCTGGCAACCCTGCCCTACTTCGGCTACCATGCCACCGTAGAAACGCGCGAAGTTTTCAGTCTCCGAATACCAGTATCCCCTATGTAATTTGCCGGGAAGAGACATGTGACATTACTTCGGTGTCTATGCATGCTGGCTACCATGCGTTAAGTTGTGTACTCAATTTCTTAAAAATATTATATGGATGTTTGGAACGGAAGATACTGAGCAAATATTTGTTGATTAGAAATTGACTATGATGGGCTGCGAAAGTCAACTTGGAACCACGAGATTTTTGTCGTTGTGTTTACAAACTTCTTTGTTGTTGATGTCAATATTCCATACCGGTATTTCAAGTGTTAAAGGTAAGAAGATGTTTCAGTCAATTAGTTTAACATTATGAGGAAACATTGACTATTTAGCAGAAATATAATTAAGTTTTATATGGGAACTAGAAAAAAAAAATTTTTCAGGAATTTTAAATTTCGCCTTTCTAATTTAAATTTTTTTTAAAAATTAATTGTAAAGTATATAATGTAATGAATATATAATCAATTACCCATATAATCCCATACTTAGAAGAAAACAAAATTTGTTAAAAAATAGGGCGTTCAGTTCTTTTGAAGTAATATGATGTTATAAAATTTGTAAATATTTTAGTTTTAATTTGCAAATTTCCAAAATAAATAAATAAATGCTGTAACACTGAAATTCGGGACTTTTATAATAACTTCAATAGAATTATTTTAGCTAAAATTTGAATATGAACTATATACAGCGAATTTATGATAACAATATGAAATTCAAGATAACCATGAAAATTATGAACAATTCATTGAATGTCAATAATTTGTCATCAAAAATTTATTTTCGAATACATTTTCGGGCACTTTAATTTATAAAGTTATCTAAATGTTTATTAATGCCAATAGCAGAGGAAAATACTTGTAACGTCATTTGAAAATTATTAATGAACAATTATTTGTTACAATTACTAACAACGGCATTTTATATTAATTTAATTTTTTTCTTTTCTTGCTGTTTACTTTTAATAGTTTTTACTCATTGTTTTAAATTTTAAAATTTTGCTTCAATAAATGAAACCAACATTTTTTTTTATTTTACTTTTCTAGTTATTTTTCATTTAATAGTTTTAATTCATTATTTTGAATTTTGAAACTTTATTTCATTAACTGAAAACAACAATTTGTGAATTTTACTTTAGTAACTTTTTTCTTTAATAATTTCGAATCATCATTTTGAGTTTTGGAACTTAAAATAGTTAAAAGAGTTATCGACACCGATATTTTATATCGATTTTAATTTACTCGTCTGCTGTTTGCTTTTAAAGATTTGTGCTCATTATTTTGAGTCCGGAATGAATGGTGAAACTAAATAAAATAATGAATTTATTAATGATAATATAAATCACAAATAAATTTTGTCTCTTGTTTATTTTATTTTTATTTTTTTATTTATTTTTAGTGATTTTACCAGAAGGAAATACAATTAATTGCTAGATATTCATATCTAAAATATGACAAAAATGAATCTAAGGAAATGAAAATAAGATCTGTCTAAAAACATTTTTTTTATCCAAGGAATGTTTTAAACAATTTTAATTTTTGAAAACTTATAAAAATTGACCATAATTCTGTCTGTAAGTGACTGCCATTTATATAACAATTTTTGTCTTATATAGATAAACCTTAAATGGAATTTGAACTCTTGTTGGATTTTTGAATATTTAATATAATATATAATAATAATTTAACTTCAAAAGAACATTTTTGCTCAAGAGATATAATGTCAGACTTTCTTTGATTGTAATAGAATATATGTAGAAAAAAATTTCAAATAAACCGTTTTGTTCTTAGAACATACTTATACGAAATTAATTTGTATGCCTATGTATTTAAGAATCAATTTATTATTTCGACGCGATTTTCGATAAATTATACAGATATAATTATAAGAATAAAATTAATCTAACATTTTAATTTATGGATTTATCATTTTATAGTGCATATCCTTACTTTATGTACTTTTGTGAAAGTTTGGAATAAACAATTCTTTTTAATAATAAAAGAACAATATTGAATTTTTCTGCCATCTAAAAAGTTAAATAATTTCTGCCAGCTAAAAATTAAAAGTTACTGACAAAAATTCCAAGAAAAATTCCGCAGAAAAATTTCAATTATTATGATTAAATTAGGTAAACGTCTTTAAATTCACCATTCTATGAAATAGTTGTCTTCCACAATACATTCTGCTTTCCTCTTTTTAGTTAACTAAGATTCTAAAGAGATTGAAACACTGGAATATATAGAATTAAAATAAGAAACAGCAATATATTTATTTCGTAGATTCTTTTAAAAATAATATATTTAACAGCAGCTGATGTAGACTCTTTTCAAATATCTATGTATTTTGAATGAAACATGGTAAAATGCATTATTTTTTATATAATATCTTAAAATATAAAATTTTGTCTCAAATAATTCATCTAAAATATTGCAGAAAATTACAGCATATTTGTTCGCCAATGTTCTTGAATCCAGCGATGCGAATAGCAAGCATTCTTCTCTATATTAAGCGGCGTTTTTCTGAGATTGATAACTTTCATTATGACAAACCTTCAATATTCGATTTGTATTTAGGCTTTGATGGCGCGAATAATTAATTATCTGAAGTTCGCATTATTTATGCGATTAATTCTTGATTCACAAGAGATGTAATACCTACAGACTAAACATCAAATAACTGATTATGATTTCTTTTCAAACCACCTCTGTTAATTTATTAACAGGAGCAGCCATTTTCAATAAAAGATACGAGAAAAATGCATTTATAGCAAAAATGACACTCTATAATGATGGTGTAATTTTGCATCGCAAAAAATAGTGAAATCATAGAAAAGCGAAAGGAAATGATTTATTTAGTCGATTAAAATTGAAATTCCATTTAATTGTTAAATTTATGTGCATAAGTAGTTATCATAAATGAGGGGGGCGGAAAGAAAATCGAATGGAATAATAGATAACAGAATGCAAACAATTAATAAAAGGAATTAAAATTTTCATTAAAAAAATTAATTCACAAATTTCTACGCTTCTGTAACTTTGAAAAAAGAAAAATCAAATGGCTGAAAATGAAGAAATGGAAGAAAATGCTTTATTGAGTAGATTAGAAGTTTAATTTACAACTGTAAACTTTTTAAAGTTTTTTTTTTTAAAGTTTTGAAAAATAAATCTTGTAAAATGATTTTTAATTTTAAATCCTGTTAAATCTCTTTTAAAAGCTGTTCGTGCATGCTTTCTTTTTCCTCCAACGCCACGCATTCGATTATTTTTCATACTTTATTACAGCACAGAAATAAAATCTTCAGCAATAAGTGAAAAAAAAAAAAAAAAAAAAACGGCAGATGAGAATTTGAAATAATAAACACTTGGAAATCTTCAAAAAGTGCGTCAATCCAAAGTAGATGGTTTCAGATCATTTCACTTTTTTATGAAAGAGAGGATATAAAAAAATATTTCCTGATCAAAATTTTTGGCATTATTTTATACGGACAAAAAAAAATGAAAGCAGGATATATAAAATACTAAATTATACAAATATACACAATTTTTATCGGACAGGCAAAATTTCGTCTTAAATTGTATGTTTTAATAGATAATTCTTCCTCATCATGAACAAAATTTAACCGTATTTTGTTAAATGCATAAAGATTTTTTTTCTTCGCCTTTACGTATATTTACAAAATATATTCAGTTTTTCTTTTGATTAGGTCAAAAAATTTGGGATTTATCAGCAATTTTAATGGATACAAAAAAACCCCCCATATATTTAGCTTTTTGCATTTTACTGGCATCGCATTTATATACATATCAAAAAATAAATTTAAAAAAAAGCAACAGGCGATCAATCCTATAATTGAACTGGTTCAAAGCCTACCACTTGTCTAAAATAACTGTAAATTTAAAACTTTTTTACCCAGATTTTACGTTTTAGTTAACGAAAATATCAAATTGCAGTAATTTTTTTTACCCATAGAAAAATTAAATAATTAAGTGAAGTGAAAATGATCTTCCGTCGCTGGAAGATCATTGGCCTCTTTTTCTTACTTTTTTATTCCCATCTCCATTCTGAAGTCCATTTTGTTCTTGGTCATAGAGAATCACTTCCCCTTCGATTTTCTGCGGCATTCATCGCTCACAAAAGAAACAGGTTCAGAAACCCCCCTCAATCACTTCTAAAGTGGAGGGTTTCTTTTTAACGTCAACTTCACGTGGAAAGATTTTGTTGCCTTATAAACCCCCTTTTTCTGTGCCACTAACAGATGTTGTCTTTTCTTTTCTTTTTCGATGGTTTGGAAACAAAGTTGACTGCTTCTAGGTGTGATCAATTTTACTATTTTCGGACACTTGTTGATAAAGAAGTTGTAAAACATAAACAGGTGTCCTAAAGCGAGTAAACATGTTTTTAAATTTGTCAATCAAAATGCAGTGTTTCAATTTGCATCTTTGTTAATATTTATGTTCATTTTTTTTTTTTTTTGATACAAAGTAAATATTGCCTGAAAATATTTTCTCCTTTTTATTTTTGCATTTATAAAATAAACAATAATAATAAAAAAATTATCTTCGAAATATTCGAACTGAGATTTTGAGATATATTTGAATACTTCAAATCCAATTTTGACTCGATAATTTAAAACAGGTTTGAGTAGACAGATAAAATTAAATATCTGTTCTACTCCAAATTTTTAGATTTCAATCCATATTTGATTGAAATCCTTTCAAATTAGCGTATTAATTGCATAGAAAGATGCTGATGAGAAATCAAAGAATATCTGTTCCAATCATTCTTCAAATTTGATTTATTTTCCAGTGTACTTAATATCTTAACGTTTAAAAATTCTACGAAAAAAAAATCAGAAAGCAAAAATTCGTTATGACTTTGAAAAGAATATCAAAAATTTAAATAAAATTATCATTCTGCAATTTTTGAAAATAAAGGTAAAACATATTTATAAGGGTAAAACTTTCATTGTCACTTTCCAAATTAAAGTTGCGAATTTTGCATGGAAATAATTTAAAAGATTATTAAGTTAGAGAAACAAATTGATCAGAAATGAAATTTGTATTATTAAAAAGAGTTTATTATTATTATTTTTTAAGTTAAAAAGGCTGAAAACATAATTTTACACATCAACAGTTTACGGATGTTATCTTGAAAAAATTTTTTAAAAAAATCCGAAATTCCATCTAATTTTTAAATAAATAGAATTTAAAATGTCGCTCCAAGAATATATTTCCACCTTATATATTTGTAATCGTAGCCCTAGGTGAAATTGTTTGTCCTGTAGAGCTTCAGCACGCAAACACTTAAACATTCACATGCTCTCATTTATTATTATTAGAAAACTCGTTCAATTTATTTCCATACATTTCCAAACATATTTTCATTACATACATTAATAGACATATTAGACATAATATGTATTTTCATTACATAAATTATTATTCTAGATAGACAGACATATTATTATTCTAGACAGACATATATTATTATTCTAGACAGACATATATTATTATTCTAGATAGTTAAAATTTAAAAGTACCAGCACACATTCTCCAAAATAGATAACCAAAAATCATTGCTCAGATTCAATTCAACCTTAATTTCTTTTTTTCAAAAAATTCTTAATTCCTAACTTTTTTTTAAGGTATCCGAATACGTTGAAATGGCTATTTTTTTCAAAAAATCGTATTTTTAGTTTTTGGTTTTATTGAATAAAGCAGTTATTTAGCTTTACAAAACAGCTTGTACTTTGTTTCTACGTCAATTACAAGCCGAGATATTAGCAAATTAGTAAAGCTCGGTAAACCGGAAGTGGGTGTTCAAGTAACCGGAAGTAAGCATTTAAATGCCCATAAAACTGTCAAATTTGATTGAAATTCCGCGATTTTTTTAAAAAATAATTTTAGTATATTATTAATTTAATATTTAAAATAATTCTGCACCTTAAGGATATCTGGCAACGTAAAATTTAAGGAAATCTGGCAACATTAGTTTGTTTACATTTGTAGCGTGCGTTGCGATTTTGTTGTGATCTTCTTGTTTAGTTTTTACAAAAATAATAGTAATCTGCATTAATTTGATAGATTATTAGTGAAATTTTAGAAAGTGTTAGTGTTTTTAACAGTGCTAGTAATGGGTAATAATAAAAACAAGTGTTACTCTCGCAAACGGAAATTCGGAGGGAACAGATACTCCAGTAAAGCTACAAAAAGTAGTAAGTTAGATGCTTCACTGTTAACAGTCAGTGAAACAAAATTAAAACAATCTTCGAAACCTTCAGATATTCCTATAAACAACGAAAAGAATGTGCTTATTAATTTCCAAATCCTCAATGACATTATTTCATCATTATGTTGTCCTGTGTGTTTTAAAAGTGGAGTTAGCATTATCCAGGAGTCTGTATTTGGCTTAGCGATGAATATGACATTAAAGTGTAAAAATTGTGACTATTCAATATCTTTCTGCACCTCTCAAAAGGTAAATAAAATGCATACCATAAATCTTGCATTTGTTTTTGGTATGAGAGTTATTGGCAGGGGACATTCTGCAGCGAAAAAACTGTGTTCTGCGATGAATGTGAATGTGCCTTCGAAAAAGTCATTTGGCTATCTCGAAAAAAAACTGGAAGCTGCTGCTAGTAACGTGGCATCCAAAACAATGAAGGAAGCTGCATTAGAAATTAGAGGTGACTCAGTAACTGAAGAAATAGCTCAGTGCGGTGTGTCAGTTGATGGCACATGGCAACGAAGAGGGTATTCATCTCTGAATGGATGTGTCACGGTCATTTCAATAGACACTGGAAAGGTGTTAGACATTGAAGTGATGTCGAAAGTGTGTAGAATTTGTGACAAAAAAAACAGCGAAGCAATAAACTCTAGTCATACCTGTACAAAACATACAGGTTCGTCTGGTGCTATGGAACCTCTTGGTGCTTATCGTATTTTTGAAAGGTCTGCTGACATGAGGAAACTACAATATATAAAATTCTATGGCGACGGGGATTCAAAAGGATATGATGCTGTGAAAGATGTTTATGGGAAGGATAGCGTTACAAAATATGAGTGTATTGGACATATACAGAAGCGTGTTGGCACAAGGCTAAGAAAATTAAAATCGAAGCAAAAAGGTCTTGGAGGTCGAGGAAAACTTACAGACACCTTCATCGATAAATTGCAAAATTACTACGGAATTGCTATCCGTAGTAATGTGAATGATTTGGAAGGCATGCAAAAGGCAGTAATTGCAGCATTTTTTCACTGCTGTTCCAGTGCAAAACAACCAATGCATGGTCAATGTCCAGTTGGGCCCGAGAGCTGGTGTAGATATCAGCAAGCCATATCGAACGGAAAAAAATACAAGGAAAAATCAAAAGGGCTTCCAAAAAATGTCCTCAATAGCATCAAGCCTGTATACATGCAATTATGTGACAAAAATTTGCTACAAAAATGCTTGCATGGGAAAACCCAAAATGCAAATGAATCGTTCAATGGAATTCTTTGGAAATTTATTCCAAAAGAAATTTTCGTTGAGTTGTCAACATTGCGGTTGGGTGCATACATGGCAGTGATTCAATTTAATAAAGGATTTGAAGGACTGCTAGATATTTTAAGGCATTTTGGTGTAAGTTTGGGGGTGTTTACCCTCAAAGGTTTTGCTGAACTCGACGAAGTGCGAGTTAACGAATCCAAGCGACATTCTTTGCCCGGAGTTAAAGTTGCCAGAAAAAAAAATCGGGCAGCTAAAAAGAAAAAATTAGTTAAAAATGAGCAAGCAGAAGGTTTAACTTATAAATCTGGGACATTTTAGGTTAGTAGTCACATGTATATAGCATATATGTGGTAAGTTGTAATAAAAATGCATTTTTCTCAAAATCACTTTTTTTGCATATTTTGCCAGCGATAAAAATGATAACTTGAATTATTCTAAAGCAATTGCTTTGAAACTTGGTATAATCTTTCCTTATAATGTTTTCTAGAGCGTGACCTAAAAGAATGTTCATAATAGGAATATTTTTTAAATTATGGTATGTTATTTGAATAATGGTGTTATAAAATATGCAAAATACCCTGTGATGGTTCTTCGACTAGCTCTAGAAGTTTTATTTATTGGGGTAGCCTTAAAATTTTAGGTCATTCCCTAGGTAATTGCATAAGGATTATTTAAATACTAAATTTATTGAATTTGGTTAAATAGAATTTCGTGTACCATTTTTGAAGTTTTCCTAAAATTTCTTCAAAATTCACCATATATCTACCAATTTTCTAAAACTAAAAAAAATTATTGCAAATTTTAACTTATAATAGCTTATGTACACATAAACTGAAGTCAAAAAACATGTTAATTTGTTTCTATATGATAATTTTCAAAAAAAGTGCTCCGAACGTATTCGGATACCTTAAACTCTTTTTACTTGTCTAGACATCAAACTTGGGAAACAAAATTAATCTTTTGGCAAGAATGTTCATCATTATTTTAATTACGTAACTGAAATAAACTTTTAGTTTATATAAACGAAAAACATTTTTCCTATCAAAGTCAACATTAATTAAGGAAATAAATTGATATCAAGTCATTTTAATAATGATTTTTGAAGTATAAAAAAGTACAGTATTTTATATACTCTTTTAATGATGCTGTTGTTTTCCACGAACGCTGATGGATTAATGAATTTAAATTTCTTAGTATAACGCAAAGCCAATATGAATGTATGAAAATAAATAAGGTAATTTAAGCAGCGATTACTGATAAAATGGACAGAAATTTAGTAACGTATGAATTTTTAGAAATATTTTACTGAAAAAGTAATTCCATACAATTATTACAGTAGTTTAAAATGAAATCTTAGAAATGTGATGTATTAATTTCTTTTATTAAGCAATCTTAGCGTATCTTGAATGTTTCCAATAGTTTTCAGACCTGGAAATCTGGAAAAACTTGTTGTGAGGCACAAACAATTACAGTTGAATTTTTTTTCTCAAACTGATGGGTTCCCTTTTGTTAATATCTAGTATGTATAATCTAACAATACAACGTATATTCAAAACATAGCGCGATGGGAAAACATAGTATTTGGGAGATCTTTCAATGATAATACAAGGGCACTAAAGTTTCAGAATTTCTTTCTAAATGCGGAAGAAAAAAACTATCGATATGAAGAGAGTGATTCTTTAATCTGTGTTAATTTCGAAAACCGTACTATCTATATTTATCAAAATTAATTGGGAAACCTAAAAAACCCACCACCCGGTCACAATCATAACCTATTTCGTCAGTAATTTTTTTTAATATGAAAATTTATAGTCTTCGACACTGATGGACTGCCTCTTCCCTACCTTTGTTCTTCTTTGTTTTTCCCAATGGAACTTTAAAAGTACTTCTTCATTTTCCATTTTCTCTGGGGTAAACCTCAACAGAATAACATAGTTCCAATCATTATGTTGTTATAGTCAATTAATTTCACCACTTCTTGAACGTAGATAACAAAGCAAGCCACGATTAATATTGAAATAAAATTAAATATAATAAATGTTCCGGAGAACCAATTAGTTGCAAAATGCGGCTAGCTTTTTAATAAGGCTCTCGAAATGATACTTTATTTTCGATTAATTCGTATCCAATTATCTTATTTTCGCCTGCCAAAAGATAAATTTACCATAGAAGAAAGGAGAGAGAGCGAGAGAGATTTTTCGGAAAACCTGTAACTTAACTTAAAGCTGTCATTGAAATACAGATGTAAAATTGTATTCTTTTTCGATTCTAAGTTTGATTGGAAAATAATGATATGACTATTTGTGATATTAATTTTTTTTTTCAAATTTAATCTAAATGATCAGCTTTTCTTTTTTTTTTTTTGCATTATCATATTCGATGCAAACTAAAAGAAGGTATTCATGTAAAAAATTAACCTGGAGATTTGTGTGAATGTTTACTTCTCCAAATAACCCTTTGTCCTTAAACCCAATTTTTGGAATTATATCTGTTTATCTGTAAATACGACAGTTCAAAATCACAAGCAATTTGGAATGTAATCCACATCACCACAATTATAAATTTTTATCTAAATCTAATACCAGAAATTTATTTGTCTATCAGTCTACGCGATTTTGAACATGATTCCTGAAAACCATTAGACACTAGAGGAATGAAATTTAGCATATGGTTTTATTATTTGAATCATAGTTACGAATCACAATTTGTACCATTTACAGCAACCGGTCTATCTATGCGCGACACGTGAATGCGGCAATTCAAAATTAGTACCTTAGATAAATGGAATTGTTAAGTTATTTTGTGAGTAGTCGTGTGTCAGCATTCATTAGTTCGAAAAAAAAAAAAAAGAAACCCAAATAATTCTTTTTTCATTGTGCTACGAAGCACAAAACATGCCAAATCATCTCCAATTTCGTTTCTTGTTTGTTGCATTATCATTTTTTTTACTACATACTTCTCTACCAAACGGTTGTTTTCCTGATCCTTGCCTCAATTAATTTGAAATCATTTATATGAAAAGTTGTTATGCGATTTGGATTTGCGCATTTTCGTTGGTATATATATATATATATATATACAGGGTGATCAAAAAAAAAACAACCTTCTCCTATATATGAAACCCTAGCGGCCTATCCGCTCAACCAATCGAACAAAAATTTCAGACATGGTTGTTTGAAGGTATGCGCTGGAGATTGTGATGATTCTAAACAACGCAGAGCTCACGGTTACGGTTACGGTTACAATGAGAGAATTTTGAAATATTCGAATGGCAACACCCACTTTTTCCTTGCGCAAATTGATCAGCGTATTGAAAAACCACAAATGGCGGTGGAACGATTAGCGTGTGACGAAAATTGCCGCCATAAAGCATTTGCAAAGAAGAGCATTATAAAGGACCAATGAATAACACAGAGAGGAAAGAGGAAAAAAAGTTTTTATTGGAATGGATAGTTATTGTTACAGATTTTAAGCGTGTTCACCTTCGCAGGCGACAACGCATTGCATTCGGGAGATTGTGGACAACAATACCGAACGTAACATGAAAGGAGAATCTGCATAAATTCACGTGTTATGGCATCTTGCAATTCTGACACATGTCATGGACCAGGCTTGTACATCTTAGATTTCAGATAACCCCTGAACCAGAAATCCATAGGAGTGAGTCGGGGGATCGCGGTGGCCACGAAACTACATAGTTACTAGAGATGACTCTATCACCAAAGTGTTGTTGCAGCACTTGTCGAACACATTGGGCGACGTGTGGAGGAGCCCCATCTTGCATCCATACAATGTCCCTAATAACATTTCGTTGCTGCAATTCAGGAATAACGGAATTCTGCAACTGTGTCAGAATTGCAAGATGCGATAACACGTAAAGTTATGCAGATTCTTCCTTTCATGTTACGTTCGGCATTGTTGTCCATAATCTCCCGAATGCAATGCGTTGTCGCCTGCGAAGATGAACACGTTGAAAACCTGTAATTATAACTTTCCATTCCAGTAAAAACTTTTTTTCTCTTTCCTCTCTGTGTTATCATTATTCCTTTATAATGCTCTTCTTTGCATATGCTTTACGGCGGCAATTTCCGTCACACGCTAATCGTTCCACCGCCATTTGTGGTTTTTAAATACGCTGATCAATTTGCGCAAGGAAAAAGTGGGTGTTGTCATTCGAAAAATTTCAAGATTCTCTCACTGTAACCGTAACCGTGAGTTCTGCGTTCTTTAGAATCATCACAATCTCCAGCGCATACCTTCAAACAACCATGTCTGAAATTTTGGTTCGATTGGTTGAGCGGATAGGTCGCTAGGGTTTCATATATAGGGGAATTTTTTTTGACCACCCTGTATATCACTTATTCTATATTCATCCATACCGTTTTTAATTATTTTTGTCTTATAATTAAATTTACTAAAATTTGTTATTATTTTAATAGAAACTAGAATCCTTAACGACCATTTCTAGATTATTCGAATAAAGTCACATATTCTTTTCCATCCGTTAAATTTAAATTAGATTCATTCATACTCTCTTATTTATTAAACACTAACATATTCAATTATAATATTTTAGAAAACTACTCGAGGAATTATACTTAATATGTCAAAAGAAAGTATTCATACCGTTAATTCTCTAAATAATTAGGCAAAGAAAAATAAAAATGTTTATTAATAGGAAGAATTCTTTAACTTTAAAAAGGCTTCAATCGATATTGAAATCAAAACATCGATGAAGAGTTTGTTTATTTAAAGAATTCCTAACCTAAATTCTGAAAAACTTCTTTAGAATTCTTTATACATTTTTATATTCAATTTTTCCACATCTCTGATTTTCTACAGACATCCTTCTTGTTGTTTTCATTTCTTTCGCCTATTCATGTTCTTGAAAAGCAACTGTGCAAATACGCGAAAATTGTAAACAGCTTGCAAAAATATTTCCCAGTTTCTTTTCGTTTCGTTAATTTTCTTTGTCAAATCTAATGGATTCTTACGTCTTTCAAAGAACTGAACATGATGAAAATTTATTTAGTCCGAAAATAGAAGGAATGAATTTTGTTTTATTTTCTAAGCTTCTAAATGTCAAATTCATATTTTCACAATGTTTCGAAAATTCCAGGTACGATATCGAATCACACGATATTAAAGATGAAAAGTATTATACTTTGATGAAATTATTTTATAGGAACAACTATTAAAGAAAACGAAATCTATATCTGAATTTGTTTTGAATTATACGCTGACGATAAGCAAACTTTTTGCTTTAACTTCATTTTAACTTTTATGGAACTGCACATTACTCAATTTCTAAAAGTTATTGAATAACGAATAGAAGATTAAATTATAATTTTTATTA
Source organism: Argiope bruennichi (assembly GCF_947563725.1). Lineage (NCBI taxonomy): Eukaryota > Metazoa > Arthropoda > Arachnida > Araneae > Araneidae > Argiope > Argiope bruennichi. Next base: position 95,883,140 of record NC_079152.1, on the reverse strand, counting down.
TCCTATTAATTAAAATATAACTTTTTAAAAGTTTATTCAATGAAATACTTCTTGGAATCTTAAGTATGAAATTAAAAAAGAAAAAAAAATACACTTGGAAGACTCCATTTTTATATTTGAAAGCATCAATGCTTGAAATACAGACGAAAAATAACTGATACAAAATTCTAACATGAAAAATGTTCGCTGAAGGCATATAGAATCAAAAATACGCATTTCCTAGCTAGGAATTATTGCGAAAGCAAGTCGTATTTATTTTATTCATTGCCCCGCATAAAAAGATAAGCAGTTACTAGAAATGTTTTGAAAATTTAAAAGAACTATTTCTTTTCACGTTGTTACTATGCTGTCGGTGATTTCAAGTTCGGTTGTTTGAGATTATTATTTTTCAAATTTTTGACTGTCTCTTACGCTTTATAGATACAAGCTTAATATACACATCGCTGGTGTTTATAAAATCGCAATAACTGCGTAAAACAATGAAAAGAAATAAAGTGATATATATTACGCATTTTTTTTTTCCATTTTTTTACAAAATGATGAAAGCTACAGATAATCCGGTAAGTTAAGAATTTTTAAAAAAATGTTTTTCATTCATTTCATTTCTTTTTAAAACGAAAAAAAAAATAATAGTAAAAAAAATTAGTAAACAATATATGGAGCACTAAAATTATATAGTTAATTTCTTGATATTACAATGAATTTTATAAAATCTTCACAATTTTCTGAAAATGAGTTGTTTAAATTATTTTGCAAAGAAAAAGACGAAGAAGAAGTTTGATAAGAAAAAAAAAGAAGATTTTAATGAGCATTTAAACCTTAAATTGAGCTTTGAAGTTACATAGAAATGGCGAATTTAATCACCATATTTTTAAATTTTGATAATGAATGTTTTCGCGACATCAGTGTCTTTGTACTTCATTCCAGATAATTTAAAGGAGCTCTGAAAACTGATTTATTTCCTGATAATATCGTGCTGCATTCTTTAAAGAATTTTTAAACTCTAAATTGAGCTCTGAAGTTGCTTGAAAATGACAATCAGCGAGTTTAATCGCCATATATCTGAATTTTGTTAATGAAAGTTTTCGTGACATCTATGTCTTTGTACCTGACCCAGATGGTGTAGCCATTTTCAATTCAAGAAGCTCTGAAAATTTTATTTCTTGATATTGTCGTGCTGCGTTCTTTAAAGAGATTTTAAGCTCTAAATTGAGCTCTAAAATTGCTTAAAAATGGCAATCAGCGAGTTTAATCGCCATATATCTGAATTTTGATAATGAATGTTTTCGCGGCATCAATGTCTTTGTACCTGACCCAGATAGAGTAGCTATCTACAATTAAAGAAGCGTTAAAAACTTTATTTCCAGATATTGTGGTGCTGCGTGCCTTAAAAGAGTATTTAAACACTAAATTGAGCTCTGAATTTGCATAGAAAGGGCTGTTCTGCAAGTTTAAACGTAATATATTTGAATTTTGATAATTTTATTTAAAACGATAACTAGCCTAAATTTATTTAAAATCTGAGTTTAATTGTTTGGAAAGTTTAGACTGTCATTTGGAATTATTGAATATTTGCTGCTTATAATATTAAAAATCATTGATCACTTATCTTTTAAATAATACAGTACAATCAATTTTTTGCTTTGATTAATTAGTTTGTATTGTTGTTCAGTCACAACTATTTACTTAAATTGAAATGAATCAACCCATTACGTGTTTTATATACCACGTAATTAATTTCCTTTCTAAGAAATAGCTTCTTAATAATTTCATGAAATTCCATCCACTATGTTATTACAGAATGATTTACATGATTTATATTATTTTACTAATTTCTTGATAATTATTGTACTGATAACGTCGCAAATAAATAAAAATTTACTTCATTCTTGCAAAACGTATTTTTAACTTGTCAAATGCTATATTCAAATAATAACTATTATAATTATTTCCAGAGTATTTTGATTATTTCTATTTAAAGGGGTGGGATAAAATTTTAATAATGCTTAGACAGAATTTATTTGATTTTAATATTATCCGTTGCGAAGTTTCTTGATATATTGTCTTAATAGGAAGATTGTTTATGTGCGCGAAGTTTCTTGGTATATAGTCTTAATAGGAAAGTTGTTTATGTGGGAAAATACTAGGAACTGCAAATTTCTTCCGTATATTTTTTGTTTCGAATTTTTCAGTGTTGGTCAACAAAAATACATGCAATTGGAATTGACTTTACTTGTCATGCTTGATACTAAACAGCACATTAAATTTTCCTGCCAATTTTACTTTTTCGAAATGTTTATAGTTAAATAATATATAGAGTCTTTAATTTTTAAAATTTTATTTTTTAAAATTTATTTTTAATTATTATTTTTTTAATTTAGAGATTATAAGAACAATTATTTGGAAGGAAATAAGCTATAAAATATTTTTCCTACTCTTAATATCTAGCAAGAGTGTTTTTTTTTTTCACGAAATTTCATTGCATGGATGTTCTGTGTCTAACTTCATAGTATGTACTAAAAAGAATAGGGAAAATTTGGATTTCTTCCTGTTCCAAAACTTGAATAATGTTCTAAAATTTTGAAGTCGAGATAAAAAAGCAAATTTTAACTAACCCTGCTTTTTAAAAATTTATTTTATTTATTTATTCGTTATCGTGTTCACATAACCATCATCAGATAAACAAGGAAAATGTTTAACTGCTGACGGAAGTAGTACAAAAGGAAACACGGATCTATATTTTTGTTGTAAAAATATTTTAAATTTTACACATCTAGTTCACTGCTTCTCGAGTAAATATTTTTTTTTTTTTTTTTTTGTTATTGCGTTTACATATCCAAGAATAGTAGGTTCATATAAATCAGCCTTTAGACTGGTTTTGACCAACACTTGACCTTCACAATTCTAGAAAAGAAATAACGTACCGTATTATGATCGTTTCTTTTTGTAATTATCATATTCACGTGCACATGGCAAGACATGCAGTAAAACTTCCTATTGGCAGAATTTAATAGAAATCTTTACTTTTGGTGCAAAAATCGCATACTAAACTTCATCTTACTATCTTATGACATTTTTAAGAAATCTTGTAATAATTATATTAGTGATAGCTTAACCGGAATGGATAGGCATGGGTCCAAAAATAGTTCAATGGCCAAAAATGGTTCAAAAATACATGTTTATTCACAATGTGCTGATTTGTTAGAACCTGTAGTCGAATTTACAGTTATAATCCCTATTGTTTTTTATTATCAAAGTACCAGAAAATTAAATGAAGTTGATTTAAAACATTTTTATGACATCCTTTTCAGTTTTTAGACACGATATTTTCAATTTTTGCATGAATATTTTAAATCAAATTTCTTAAATTTGTTTGCAATTAAATAATGCTTCATTGCCTACTATCCTCCTTTAGAAACCAGCTTCTTCGCCTGAAAAATTAGCTTTCCTGCTTGTAAAACTATTAATATGGATTACTTTTACTTAAAATATCTCTTTGCTAGTTGATGAAAGTGACAATAATGAATTTGGTGTAATCAGCTTACTACAGATTACTAAGCGTGCAAATTTAAAAAAAAAAAAAAAAAAAAAAAAAAAGGTTTGAAATTACGGAGGGTGGGTGTGGAAAGGAAGAGAAACTCATATTTTGGAATTAAATACCTAATTTTTTTAAAACTTATTTTTATCACTAGAAAAAGCACGAGATTGAATGGCTTGTTTGTAGCAATTAAATTAATTTCAACTTCATTATAATTATAAAAGTATGGTTACAGATAGTGTATGAAACTAAATTTTGAAAAATTGAAATTATATAAAAAAAAATTTGCGAAAATGATATTATCATCATTATAGAGGAAATTTTTTGAGTTTTAAGATAGTGTAAAAATTATTTTTGTGAAATAATAGATTAGTTAACTCTTAATTGAGTTATATTTAATTTAACTTTCAGACTTTGAAAAGTTGTCAGTGACCTTAAAATGATTTTGAAGAGCAGATGTGCGAATTTTCATGAAGAACAATCAAAAACTGCCGATTTGCCCAAATAATCAATAAAAAACATTTTTCTTAATATATTATAGCTAATGTGATTCATCGTTTAGTATTAACCACGATTATTATTAATACTAAGTGCAGTTATTATTAATTTTAACCAGTTAATTGCATTCACTGTTATGTATAGATCTAATTTCTAATATTTGGTAATAGAAGGAAATAATAGAAAATGGTTTCTTTTGTAAAAAATGAGGTCATGATTTTTATCTTGCATTTAAATAAAGAAATGAAGATCAGTCAAAAACTGCCGATTTGCCCAAATAATCAATAAAAAACATTTTTCTTAATATATTATAGCTAATGTGAGTCATCGTTTAGTATTAACCACGATTGTTATTAATACTAAGTGCAGTTATTATTAATTTTAACCAGTTAATTGCATTCACTGTTATGTATAGATCTAATTTCTAATATTTGGTAATAGAAGGAAATAATAGAAAATGGTTTCTTTTGTAAAAAATGAGGTCATGATTTTTATCTTGCATTTAAATAAAGAAAAATTCGCGAGTACCGAAGGTTTAAAAAATTGAGACTTAAGAGCCGCTAAATTATATGCGCTGCATATTTTACATCGTGTGTTTACTCTAACTTATCTTGCGATAAATAATTTCTTTCTATCTTTATTCTTTATTTTACCTTATCTCATAAGCGAACACATCATTGAAAAAAAAAAGTCGATTCTGTGCAGTGTGATTGCAGTATTAAAGGACCCGCTGGGAACCAATTGAGTTCCTATCCGATAGTTAATATGGAAACATGTCCCCAATTATACCAAACCTCAGAACACAGGACTTGATATTCAGCACTTGAAGCCTATGGTGATGCAGTTTCCTATAGGGAGCCTAATCATCTTGTTGATCCAATTTAGAAGCAACGCTACAGTGACTAAAGGGGATTTTCAAGGGTTTCTGTGGATTCGGCTCGTTTATGCGATTGAAACATACAGCAGATGTATTTTCTGATTTATTCTCTCAGAGGATAATCTGAATGAAATAAAAAAAAAAGAACTTTTGTTTCAAACATCGTCCAATCGATGCTTATTTTCTGAAGAATATTGAAGTTTTATTTAAAATCAATGTTTTAAAAATCTTTTGGAATAAAAATAAGTTAATTTTGTTTAATGAATTTCGTAGCCAGATTTATTATATCATTCTTTTTGCCGATAGATAAATTTTGAGCAATTTCTGAGAAAAAGAAAGTTTTGTTCTTTCTTATATTGCTTGTCAATTTTTTTTTCTTATAATTGTGTAGGAATAATCATCAACGGATTGGTTTAATCATTAAGAATTTTTTCTGTGTTGCAAAATAATATCGTTTGTCTTTTTGATGAGTATCGTTTTATCATTTGCATTTCTTCCTTAAAGCAAAACAGATCATTTTCTTTTTCCTCCTTTAATGAACTTCCGTTAAGATGCTACTCCAAAAAATTACAGCGAACATCTCTTAAAGTATCTTTAGAATCATTCTTTATTTCATTTTTCAGTAGTTTTAGTATAATATTAAAAAAAGAAAGTGCCTAATTGTTAAGATTTGCATTTCTTTATAATGATGCTATTTAAGGAATAAATAAAAATTGTTTAGAATTGAAAATTTAGCAGATTAAAAATGAATCCGATAAAGCACTTAGTAAAAACACTCTTTCTTGTGAAAAAAAAACTTTAGCCTGTTTAAGCATAATTTTGATAAATTGCTGCTATTTGAATGAAAACATATTTTTTTCCCCTTTCGGATTCAAAGTATATTTTCATTGTTGTTATTGCCACAAAAATAAAATGGTAGAAAACGATGTTGTTTTAGCAACAATCTCCTCTCGGAGATTGTTGCTAAAACATCAGCATTTGTTTGTAAATTAACTTCAGTTGTTGTAAATTATCATTAGTTGTTATAAACATAAACAACTGATTGCTGCTTTTATAATTTACACATTCTGTCTACAGCAAATGAGAATCCATGTAGAGACAGAATTTGTAAATTATAAGTGAATGTGACAGTTAAATACAAATTCTGTGCCTAAAAACAAACTATGATATCGCGAGTGAAATTTATATTTACTGAACATTTTATTACTTTTAACGTTTAAGAGCGATAGCTTTTAAGATAAAATTGTTGCCATTATTCTTTTATAATGAAATGGAATTTTTTGAAATGTACATTCTGAATTCGCAATAGTATTTAAAACAGAGATTTATCGATAATTTGAACCAGGTGAATAATGAGGTAGGATCCGAATAGGTAATAGGATCCGAAATAAAACTTAATTTGGATTATCGATCTGAATTATTTAACTTCTTAAACCGAAAGATTTCAAAAATATTCTATTATTAAAAGTATAAAAGAAAAACTTGAGTATTGTTGTAAACTCAAATAAAGCATTTTCTTGAAAAAATAAAGTAAGGAAAAAAAAAAAAAAAAAGAAAGAAATTTGGGAAAATAATTTTAACGAACGATGAAATTTATAAATGACAAATATTCGGCAGAGGCAATTATTTGTCCTACGAAACTTAGATATGAAATGGAGGTTAAACCACAGAAAGCAACATCGGAAATCCCGCCATTCTACAAAGCCAACAATCCTCCCCCTTCTTTGCTCCCCATTCCTGTAACCTTGAAATCTTTCCAAGATGCCCTTTTCCGCATAATTCATCCCTTGTAAAACTCCATCTTTTTTCCAACTATGTTCCCCCTCCCCCTGGAGGTAAGCACCCCATGCGTGAAGACCCTTCTGGTGCACGCCCAAAAGACTGTTACCTCCCCACCCCTTCAAACATATTTTTGCTTGTTTTGTTGTTTAAAAGTTCGACTCTCTTGGTAAAACAGCGTGACCGTTTTGGCAAAGACTTACAACTTTACCATTCCAAACGAGACGTCCAGTTGACAAATATCAAAAGGCTTAGGGGCTCTCACATGTGCCCACGAGTGTTATACAATGGGATTTATGGACCACCGAATATAGATGTATTGTTGCCTTTTAAGGTTTGACGTATGTTAGAGATCATCTTCAACAAAATCTTTTTTTTTTTTTTTTTTTTTTTTTTTTTTGTATATGTTCTCAAAGTAGATGCTTGAAAAATGACTTTAGTAATAAATGTATATTGCTCTGTTTTGTGGAAATTTGATCGTGTTATAACACTTTCGCCTAAAATGATGGATCTGACTCAATTATAGATGTAAAGATTTTTGACATTTATATCTGTAATGCAATTAAAATAGCAATTATTTAAAAGACAAATTAATTTGGAAATATATATCGTGTTTTTTTTTCTTGTTTTTTAAAAATTCTTATATGGATTGAGGAATAACTGTTTAAAATAGAGTGTATCATCGACTAAAATGCTTAACTTAATCAGATGAATCTTCTTAACAAACATTCTAACAAAAATATCATCATTTCAACATTTCTTGATTTCCATACTTTAAAAAAAGCAAGAAATCTCTTATTAATTTTTGAGGAAAAAAAATAAACTTATAAAATTATTTATTTATTTATTTTTTCAAAAATAATAAAATGGGCCTTTGCGTAAAGTGATTAATTATGCATTCAATTATTTTTTGGAGAACAAACCTTTAAGTCAAGCGATTGATAAACGTCTTGCTTAATGGAAAGACAAGAAATGTTTTTGGAATTCCGAGATTTGTGAGCGGATTTCATATTTTTAGCAGAAACTAGCTATTTCGGAATTTAACAAATTCTGAAATATCACCCCAAGTTCAAGTTTTTTATTTACTGCTGCATTAGCTATTCATTTTAATATTTATCCTTTTTCTTTCAGTTCTTTACTTTCTTTAAATTCCTAGATTCGTACCTTGCTTTGAAACTGGATGATACTTTCATGATTCGTTTCTATCAAATTCTTCTAGAAATACACCCAGAATTCATTTTCTCCGGCTGTTTGAGCAAAGTAATTACAAAGCGTAGAGAGTTTGGTAGATAAATTTTGTACACAGGTCTAATATCTGAAATGTAGATTCCCCAGTTTGGAATCACATCCGTCATGGGATTGATAATCTGTCTGTCTGTACTTTTGGATTCGTGTAAATAAGATAATTTAGAAATTTAAGATCTTAGGTACATTTTATGTTGCTTTAAGTTTGCCTGTGCTTTCGCATATATCTAAACAAAACAATTTAAAAACACAATGGCTTAAATAAATGAAATTTGTGATCTTATATGGTCTACACTTGTAGTTCTGCATCAAGATCTGATTTTATTCGGTCGGAGTTCGCCAAAATTCATATTCGACTTTCTGGTATTTGTTTACAAATCGCATGCCAGGATTAATTTTAAAAAAATCCCCAAAAATCGAGTGCCAGATTTCGCCAAAGGTCGATATTTCGTAACTATTGTTCGTTAATGCCATATAATAAATACGTTAAGTTGTTTTGTTTTTTTGTTGTATTAATTATTTTTTTAAATTTTATTTTCTGTACTAATTGCCCTAAGTGGGATTTTGAAAACAAAAGTCTGAGCACCCATAGTACTCATAACCTTGCCTAAGATTCACAATTTTTGAGAGGAAATGATGAAGAATAACATCGTTACCTGAGCGTATATGGGAAAGCTTTCAAGGGACCAGTCTTCTCTGGTTAGCAGATATATATTATAGATATGAATTAAAATAATGTTTCAATAATCTAAAAAAAATATCTATTAATGTTCGTCATCATTGCTACAGCTAATCATTTATATAATAATAACATTATTTGGATTATTAGCTACAAATCTTACATTTTGCAAAAGTTGCTTATTACCTAATAAGTAGAATGCTTCACAATGTTTATTATTTGAAGCAATAAACTGAGATAATTATATGAGCAAAGACTGTTATTCTCTATTTCCGAACAGAATCACAATTAATAAATGCCAAACAGTTTCAGTTTATGGTTTTCTTACTCATTGAGTTAATTGGACTACAGTTCAAGGGTACCATTGGTCTAAAGGTACCTAAAAATATATCTTACTAATTTAATTTTGATTTTAAGTATAGTTCATATTATAATTTCATACATACAAGGAAAATAGAAATAAGGGTAGACATCGATTTTGTAATGTTCCATAAACATGCATATGATTAGGAAGAAAAAAAAATTCTTTTAGCCTATGATTGTCTTACTCATTGAGTTATGTTTTTATATTACTAATTTAGCCTGTTAAAATTAATGATAAGTATGATTAAAAGTATAAGCTGGCTTGCAAAATTTTATTTTGAAAAAGAGCCATTTGCGAATTTGTAAGACGCTAATAAGAAAGCAAATTATTATGATTATTTTTGCTCCTGAATTATTTTACTTGGCAGCTATTTTCTTTTGATCACAAGTGCTTAAATTCCTATGCATTATTCTGAGAAGACATCAAACTCCAGCCTAAAATGCTCAAAAATGTTAAGGCTTTGCATTAATATGTTATTTTCGTAGTGAAAAATAATGTGTTCACTCCATAAGTCTGTTTCCTTTATTTTAAGCTATTAAAAGTGCTTAATTTAATAAGCTGCTGCAAGTTCTGCTTTAGATAAGAAAAAGAACCGCCAACTAATGACGGCTTAAAACCACTGACAAACTGCTTCGATTAAGATGGAGAAAAAAAATGGTGCCCTGAAGCAGAACTTCCGTCTTCCTCTAAAAACCAACGAATTGAAATTGGTCCAATTTTGTATAAAATATTCTACACCCTTAGATACAGTTTTCAGTAGTTAAACCAATTTCCATAAAAGAGGATTTAGTTTCCAATTCTATAACTGTGTCCACTTATACAAAATAATTAAGTGCATACATTTAAATAACATAGAATTATATATTTGGTATTTAGTATTTTAAATATGTTGCTTATACTATTTTAAATCTCCAGCAAAAATATTCATCGAGATTTAAATATTTTGTGTTCCAAGAAATATTCAGTTTCTCAAATTCCAGAAACAATGAAAAGTAAATCAAAAAATATTTTTTTTTCTTCCACAAAACAAATTTGGTTTGTTATTTTGTATTTCAAATCAAATCGATAAAAGTTTTTTCTTGTTTGTTTTTGTTTTAAAATCAGATTTGCCTTGCGCTGGTTGCTTTTGAATGTTTTACGTGACTTTTGAACAAAATAGAAAACTCTGAGAAAATACAAGAAACTATAAATTGCTATGTACAGAAAAATAATTTTATGTCATGTACTATTTTCTGTGTAATCAAAGCCCAAATCTTTTGATAGAAAGATTTAGGATTTTTTTTTCCCAATCCTGAGTTCTCTCTCTCACACAATCTGCATCCATTCATTAACCATGAACTACTGTTTAACTTCCTATTATATTTTGCGCATAAAATAATGACAGCAATAATGATAAGTATCGATTAGCTTTCAAATCATGCATATTGAATGTGACGTGCCAATTAAATTTTAAAATTCAATGCTCATTTTACAGGTCTAGATTGACTGGCTCAGTCTAAGGCAACATGCATCTAGGATGTTCATGTTGAATTATGTCTGTCATATGATTTAATTCCATACCGTTATTTCACATCATCAAGATATTATATATCTCGTTTAAAGTATTTTGAAATGAAAATTTTAAAACAGTTTAGGAAATGCGTATTTTCTATTTTTTTTTCCCTCTTCTAAGACGTAAAAAAAGTGAAAATATTGTAATCGGCAGAAATTTTTAATTTAGGATTTGATGCATCTGTACATTTCAGATTTCCTCTATTCTGAAAAGAACTTTTTTTGGAATTATTTTTGTCCGTTAGCACACAGTTTGTTTTTGAGCTATCAAAATTACTTTCAGTTTAACGATTGAATTATGATGCATGATCTTTGCACTAAATTTGTATCAAATTTCGAAGGAAAACCACTCACAGCCGTGAATGTCTCGAATAAAGATGTTATACCAGAGAACATCTTGCATGACAGTAACGAAATATTGCCTTTTTTCGTGAATTTAGAATGTTTATTGAATTTGTCATGTGATCAATGGCGAGTTTTTTGGCGATTAATCCCTGGCATTCGGCTAAAAACATCGGAAAATTGAATTAACGTTTTAGACCTATTTTTCCCAACCGATTGAAACAAAAAATTGATATAATGATTTACTTGTAATTAAAATATCGCATGCCAAATTTCATCTATTTAAATTGTTGCAAATTTTAGTTATCCCGTTTAAATGTTTCTGGAAGCACAGACCGACAGACGGTCAACTCCTAGTTGGATTAGGTTCAAAATTTGAGAGTTCTCTCCACTGTAGATGTTAAATCTGGGTACCGAATTTTATCAATTTAGGTTTCTTGGTTTTGTAGTTACTGTGTTAACATATATCCGAACAGCTGGACAGTCAGGCTTCCTCTGAATGGATTTTGCTAAAAAGTGATGGAAATCTATAAATTTGGCGTAAAAACCATTTACCAAATTTTACCCGTCTAACTCAAAACGTTTTTGAGCTATCTTTTCCACAGACAAACGGACGGACTGACCGTTTGATAGACATTTTCCAAAATTGTGTTTTTTTTAACTCCGTGAGATCTGAAACGTGAAGATTCTTGAAAATCACGAGTTCGAATTGTTTGATGATTATAAAAATCTCTCTACACTTAGTACATGAGACAGTAATAGCTACGAAAAGTAAATAGTTAGGTGGATAAAATTTAATTCACTTATTTAATATCTAAAGTGTAGTTCCATATAAAATTTGTATCTCTGTCTGTAAACGAATCTGATGACGTTCTGAATCTGTAACGTTCTGCACTTTTCGCGTCTATTCAAAAGCGATAATCAAAAATTCAGCCACTTAAGAGAATGAATGATCTTCTATAGAATAGAACATGGCGCTGTGCAGCTCCTAGGCAGAACCATTAGGTCACTATAACCTCTTTTGTTCATAAAACTATTTATTTTCATTAGATTCTGTTACATTTATTTTCTGTAAACAAATGTGAAGATGTATAAGAAAGTGATCAATGAGATATTGTATTGTCCTATAATTCAATTTTTATTCCTTTTTATTGGGGTCTATTTTTTATGAAAGGCTAATTAGCTCTCGTTTTTTGTGCATTAAAGCAGTTTCGAAAAACATAAAAGTAATCGATTAAAAAAGTAATGACTCAGCCATTCTTTGACTCTGTTTGATTTGATTTGATTATATGTCTGAATTTAAATTCTCTGCATATATTGCGATTTTGGTTAAATCAAACCATAATCAAATTGAAATACCAACATTTAATTATTAGCTAAGAGGTTACACCCCCCACCCCCATCCCGCTCCCCAACGGCCAAAAATTACATTGCAGGGGTAGGTGAGTGGCGCTTGCAAGGGATGTTGCTTTCATTTCGCTCACTCACCATATAGTTTTGTGAATTTTCCTAGCTATTAGGAATTATAAATTCCTTCCTGATTCAAAATAAATTATGTTAATCTCATGAATTGTTAATGTTAAATTTTCAACAATTACTAAATATTAAACCATCAGTTTCTAAAATTAGAATTTTCTTGTGGCAGAGAGACATATATATATATATAAATTAGAAAACAAAAATGTATGATTCTAAGGTGTTTAAAAATCAAAATTATTTGCATTAATCTGAAATCAATCATTAAGATCTTCTCGGCACTCACAACTAAATATCTCTTTACCTGGATTGGCAACAGACAATACTGGAATTTTGATTCAAATGAATAACTGATAGATAAATCGTTAAACATTTCAGGGGGATTAAAAAGATTTTCAAAAACTTTTTTTTTATATATTTTTTGTATTTTTTATTTGAATTATCTTCTTTCACACAAAAACGTGCCATGCAAAAATAACACAATACTGCATTCTCCTGTATTCAGTGCTCTCTTAAATTCGCTCCGTACAAAGAAATTCTGTATACCTGTATTACGTTCATTCCGAAATGACCTACTTATGAATGATTTTCCACAGTTTCGTTTATCATTAATTTCCCATTTTCGATGATTTCGACTCATAATCGAAACTTCTAGACTTATTATTTTTTTTTTTCAGTGTTTGGGAGGGTGGAGGGTGAGCGTCTCAAATTTTCAACTGAAGCAAATATATAAACAATCCGAACGTGATAGCTGTATATATATATATATAATACTAGTTATTCTTAATTTTTTATTTGACTGTAAAACAATCATTATTAGTGCCATACATAATAGAAATTTATTTGAACAAAAGTTATATTCTGTTTGTTTAGGACATTTTTTAAAACAATGTATAAACGAGATTTATTAATGAGTTCTTATTCAAAACATTTAGAAAATAAGCTAATTTAACAAATACGCTTATAAACAACAAATGTTAGCATATATATATATATATATATATATATATATATATATATATATATATATATATATATATATATATATATATATATATATATATATACACAGTACACTCCCGATTATCCGCGGAATTGGGTGACGCGGCCGCCGTGGATAACAAAAATCGCGGATAATCCGAAAAAAGCTAAAAACGGGTATGGCAAAAAAGAAAACAGTCATTCCAACTTTAAAAAATCGTTTTATGCACAATAAAACGTAAAATAAACAGCAGGAAATGTTTAACTAACGCTTAATATTTTAGTATATCAGTCAAAACTAACCTAAAATGCATTTTGTTAATAAAACAGAAAAGTGCTTTGTACTTACGAGAGGCGTCAAAGATGCACAGAAAAATTAATACATATGTACTGTTTTAATACTGTAATGTATTATGTAATTACAAAAGCATAACTGTAAAACTACACCTTTTTGAAGAAATCAGTCATTTGTGTTTGCTTCTTGCTTTGGAAGCATTTTCTCTTTGCTTGGAAGCCAAAAAAAAAAAAAAAAAAAAAAAAAAAAAACTTAGTGCGGCAGGCGCGGATAATCGGGAGTCTACTGTATATCGATTTTTTCTAAAACCACGGTTATATATATGTCAAAAAATTGCCATTTAAATGTTTGATATCGAAATCAATACCTCTTAAAACTAAATAAGAATGTAGAAAAAAATAATGAAAATAAAGTCGTTGTTCTCTTTGTAGTTTGACGCTTATATCTTCCATGGAAATCAGCATTGCAATTTTTAAAAAACACAATCCCCTATTCTTTCATTGTGTATACAAATAGTTTCCTATTCTGTGGTATTCCCTCAAACTTAGATAATTAAAAATCCCCTCCCCTTCCCTTTTTGACAGTGAGGAATGCGCTATTCTTTACAAGTTCATTATGGAACATTGGATCAATTTATTTCCCTTCAATATGCATAAAGAATGTGAGTGCTTAAACATGTTCATAATCAAGAAACTCCAACTTCTGGGAAGAATTTATATCGGAGAGCAATAGAAAATGAAGAAAAAAGCAGAAATTGTTTATTATCTTAGCTTATTGGATTAGAAACATTTCAGCAACCGCAAAGTTAGTCGAAATAAGAGTAAAAGCTTTGAGCTCTTTTTTGAGATGGAATATCCTTTTGTTTCTGGATTAAAATTTCTTCTTGAAGAATAAAAGCAATGCTCAGATGACTTTTTTTTAAAGCTATTTAATCTCAGCTCAAAAGAGTTTTAAAAAAATAAAATAAAAAGTAAGATAATAAATTGTTGATTTGATAATGAAAATTTAAAATTTAATCGTAAAGTAAAGCAATTTTTTCCTAAATAAAATGTTTGTTGCATTTGTGAACCTTTTAGCGAATTATTTCTTTAAAAAAATACCTTAAAATATAAGAAAGTATAGTTATTAAAAGGTCTGCCCTTCATTAAATTTATTTCATTGGTAAATTTCCACTCAGAGCATTGCGAAATCGTTAGATGCACCCTCTGGATAAGTGCAATGGGTTTCCGCTTCTTCTTAAGACATAATAATGGTGTAAGATTTAAGTTGCTTTTAATCCGATAATGGAAAGTATTAAAGAAGAAAAGCGCTTGCCATTACTTTTCTTTTGAAATTTTAAAACCATTTATTAAATTTCTATTCTATTATTCTTTTCTTTTCCTTAATCCATACTTTAACATCAACAACAAATAATTAACCTTCCATTAGCTTCGTCAATTTTTGATATCTTTCCTTAGTGTAATATTTAATTTTCTTTCGAAATTGAGCAGAGTAATTGCAATATTAATTATCTTAAATTGTTGAATATACATAATCTAAATGTTCCGTGCCTTGCAGAATCATATGTTTAGTGCAATTTAACCAGTATTGGTTTTTGCACAAAAAATTCGCGATTAAACTCGTAGCTATTCCTTGTTACGTATATTTAAAGTTTATGACAGAAAGAAACTAATATCGTGTTTCGCAATAATATTTACAGCTATTCCATCTCCTTTCATTCATTATAAACATTTTCCTATGTTAATTCGACCTTTTCCTTTAAAACAACAAAACAATGTTTCCGAACAATGTAAACGTATTTTCAGTTCCTAAAACATTGTAAAGATACAAAAATATTAAAAGGTATCATACCTTATCCATAATATTTAATTTTCTTTCAGAATTAAACAGAGTAATCATATCATTAATGGCCTTAATTGTCAGAACGCGCTCTACCTTACTGAATCATATGTCTGGCGTAGTGTAGCCAGTTTTTGGCTCTTGCTCCAAAAACTTAAAACGAACCAACTAGCTGTGCCTGCTGTCAAATATCTATTTAAAGTTACAACTTAGAACAACTAATATCGTTTTTCGCAATATTACAGCTATACCATCTCCATTGATGTCATTTATTAAAAGCATTATTTTTTAAAATCTTAACTCTACATTTTCCTTTAAAACAGCTAAGCAATGTTTCTGAACGAAGTCAAAGAAAACAAAACCTTAAAATATATTATATTTTATCTGTAATATTTAATTTTCTTTCCAAATTGAACTGAGCAATGGAAGCATTAATTATCTTACTTTTCAAAATGTGCAAAAATATCATAAATCTGACGCAGTTTAGCCAGTATTGCAACCAACCAACCAGATGTGCATTACTGTCATTATTTAAAATTCATGATTTAGAAAAACTAATATCGTTTTTTGCAATACTTATAGCAATACTATCTTCATTGGTGTCATTTATTATAAGCATTTTTTCTTTTATCTTAATTCGACCTTTTCCTTTAAAGCAACAAAACAATGTTTCCGTACAATATAAAAAAATATTTTCAGATCCTAAAAATTGCAAAGATACCAAAATATTAAAAGATATCATACCTTATATGTAATATTTAATTTTCTTTCAGAATTGAACATAATTATGGAATCTTACAACTTATCACATTAACGATCTTAATTGTCAAAATATTCTGTGTCTTACTGAATCATATGCCTGGCGTAGATTAGCCAGTATTGGCTCTTGCGCAAAACACTCGCAACCAACCAACCGGCTGTGTCTTGCTATTAAATATATTTTATGACTAAAAAAAGCTCATTATTAAAAGTTTATTGCTAAAATTTTGACTATATCGTAATATCGTTCCTCGCAGTAATATTTACAAATATTGAATCTTTTTTTTCAATCATTATAAGCATTCTTTTAATTTTAATTCGACCTTTCCTTTAAAACAACAAAACAATTCTGATCGATACAAAAGTATCCAAATCCCAAAGATACCAAATTATTACGACGTTTCACTATTTGGAACGCATTTGTACAAGAATTACAGACAAATCCTTCTTGTCTCGGAAGGCGATAACGATTAAATCGGAATTCTTGCCAACCGTCACTTCTTCACGAACTGACCGTGTCGTCTTGTCAGCCCACACATGGCAGCCCTCCCCTCTTCCCACCAAGCGATAACCATCAAACTGACGACTGTTCTTGAATTTCTCCTTCGGATTGAATTTCCCTCAGTCCTTCGCTGCTGCCATCACAAAAAGTTGCCACCAGCAAATGATAATCTCCCGAAAGAAAACGTCATGGACTTTTTGCTTCTCAATTCCCCCTCTCCCCCCACTTTTTAAGCCAAAAAGTAGGAGGGGAAATGGTAGTTATTTATTTCGGCTGCCAGAGGACCTCAACTTGTGGTAGACTCCTGGTTGGGGTCAAATTCGCATACCCCAAAGCAGGTCTCGGCCTTCCTCTTCTCCCCTTGCTTAATTTTTTATTTATTTATTTTTTATTTTTCATTTTCTTTTTTTGCTTCGGGAGTCCGAAGAGTCTAGTTTCGGTCGATTTTTAAAAAGATAGAATATTTTTTTCTCATGCATCTTCTCTTTTTTAAAAAAGAAATATCATTGAACTATCAGGCTTATACATGCATCGATCTCAGAAAAAAAATGGCTAAAGGCAATGTTAATTGCATCTACTACTCAATAAAAATACTTATTTACGTTTTATTATCGTTATAGTGAAATATTTGACGTAAAAGTTCTCTTAACAGAAACGGGTACTTGGTCTTGTTTTAAATAGCTTGAATAGTTATGATCTTTTTTTTCTTAAAGAAATAAATAATTAAGTGTGCGATTATTTTTCAAAATGAATAAAACAATTTTAATAATTGGCTATTAAAACCTACAGAGTGTCCACTCCAATCGTGACTCGATAGCTAGTTTCTAAATCGTTAGAAATGCGTGTGTACTTTCACCGCGTTTGAAAAATGCATTTTATGTTGCTTGATGCTTAAATGTTGCGGCAAGCAAGCAAACAACCCTGTTTACTTACATTTAGCTTGAGTGGCAGCACCTTTATTGATGTTATTCTATAAAAAACTAAACTACTTATATACTTGTAACGTCTACTTAATGTGAAGAAATAAATATGTTATACTAAGTAAATTTTTTAAAAAAGTGAAGTTTACATTTTTTTTATAAATTTCCCTGGTTTTTTTCTTGCGACTAAAATTGACAGAATGGTTTAAATATCATAATTTTAAAAGATTTTAAACAGTGTCAATGGAGCCTCAATAAAGATCCTTCATTGAATGTACAATGCTTGATTGAAGCAATCAATGATTGGCTTCAAAATAAATTTCGACGTTTCATAACGCCATCAGTTTTAGACGAAGAAGAAGCGAATATCTTTGTTTAAAATGTGATAATATCAAGAGTATTGTACTAAATATAAATGACAGGAGATAGGGAACGAATAAAAAGAATTTGCAATTTGTTTGGCAGTAATTGACTCAAACAACGGGATACTATATTGACATACATATATGCAAACAAATTTTATCAGAGTTGTGGCCGAGAAGAACAGACTGGAAATTTTGACTTCGCTTTATCACACTACAGGAGACATTTCAGCTGCAAGAAGCGCTGATAAAACTGACGTCGCTTACATCACGATACAAGTGCAAAGGAGGCAGAAATTTTTCCCTTCAGGGATTTTAATAACAGATTTTGATAAAGATTCTTTTGCCACGTATTGTTTTAAGAAAGGGAATCTTGGGTATCTTTGAAAGAATGTTGTAAGCATTAAGGATTTTTATCCCTTCACTCGGAGTGTTGAAGATGTTGAGATCAGCAGTTTTATAGAGCGCGTATAGAATTAATTCAATAAAAAAATGGGATTTGGATTAGGAGATAAGGGAACATTTTAGAATGTAGTTAATACGGACTAAATTAAGATGAAAATTAGGAAATTAATAAGGATTTAAATTGGATTAAGAAATATATATATATATATATATATATATATATATATATATATCCTTCTTCAGATTCCCATTTATTTCGTTCAATACAGAAATACTTTAATTGTAAAGTTTTTAATGACTCTAATAAATGTAAAATCTCATTTAATTCAACTTTTTTCTAATATAAATAAAAATTTCATGAACGTTGAATTCTGTAACTGCTTGAAAGATCGCAAAAGGTTATAGATAAAAAAAAAAAAATGGTGAAAAGCTAATTAACAAAGTTATATTTTCAAGAAAAAATGTTATATTTTCTTTTTATTCTAAATTCGCAATCTCTTAGTTATCAATCTAATAGAGCTTAGAATATAGAGGCAGCCATTTCCAATATTTGAATTTCAGTCACCATTTCCCTTTAAAAACAAGTAATCAACCATTGAATGAATTAAATGTAGAAAAGAACCTTTAAACAATCTTTAAGTAAAAAATTTAGATTTTTTGCTATTCTTAATGAAGTAAAAATAAATCTTGTTTGTATATCTGTCTTTTACATATTCTAACTATTTTAAATTCAATTTAATAAACGGATTTTAGGTTCAATCATGCTGATATATGCACAAAGAGAACATGTTTTTTAATTAATAAAAAAACTTTGCAAACTGATTAATTGCTCAACAAATTTATTAAGTCCTTTCTTACCCTTTATAGAATTTATGAGGAAATATAATAATTCAAATAATGGAATCTATATAAAATACAAACTAGGTGTTTCAGTTTAGTTTGTAAAGAAAATTATCTGTTTGGAAATTTGCTTAACGAAAAATACTTGGAAACCGTTTCTGATAAAATTTTCTAATTAAGTCGCAAACTGATGAAAGTTTATTAAAAAATCTAACATATATATATATTAATGCATGTTTGTCTTGCCTTCCAATTTCTGAGTTCATTAATAAAAGTATTCTTCAATGGATACAACATTGATAACTTTGTATTCAAGTTTCTTTTCAAAATATTCATTTGAATGATAATCACTTTATCACTCGAGAGTTTCCGTCCATTTACGCTTGCATTATTTCCTTTAGAAATATGTTTCAAAATTAGAGATATTAGAATACATTGATGATTTTACCTCTGAAATGTAATCTCTCATTTTAAATAGAAGTTTTCTCTGAAAACGCCAAGTAAAATGAGTGAACTGGAAAACATATTTCAAGGAATAATTTAAAGGAGTGATATCGTTCTCAAAATAATAATGTTCAATGTTTATATACGGAGTTAATAGGATTTAATAGAAAATATTGTCAACTTACAAGAAATTTTACATATATTAAAACCAAGTTGTAAACTGAATTCAAAGCTTGGGCTATACTGATATAGTTAGTAAATGTAAATAAATACCATTGAAAATATTATATTCAGAAATATTTATGCAATTATAATTGACACAAGTATACGAAATATGTTTAGATAAACAAGTATTATTAATTAGTTTTTAATAAATTCAGTTATTTAAAATAAATATATTTTTTTAATAAATCAAATTACATTTAATAAATTTAATTGTTTCAAATAAATACCTTTATTTTAAATATATTTAATAAATTAATTAAAATAAAACGATAATAAATTAATTTAAATAAATCCATTTGAAAACGATTTTTTTTACTTTTATTGTTTATCGCTAGATGTAGATTAAAATTATCTGGAATAATTTGCTTTAAATAAACATACGAAATAATTTCTGTTTAAATATATTTTAATGATTTTAATAATAACCATTCATTTAATTTGAGGATACTCGATTTAATTTCTCTTCTGATACGAGGTTATAAATAGAAATATAAATTATGTGATCACAAATGATTCATAAGAATTAGCTCATCGGCGTATATGTTATATTTGAATTGAAGGAAGTCATGTGACACCATTTTCACATGATAAAAGGGTTATACCAAATTTAACAATATTGTAATATCAACAACAACCATTTCTATTTTCCTTGGAAAAGTATTATTATCGTAAAAAAAAAAAAAAAAAAAAAAAAAAAAAATGAACTCAAGATTTTTGCGGAACTCCAGTTTCAGATTAAATAGGAAAAACCCATTTATTTAAAATTATGTCTATCTGTTTTTGAACATGATAACTGAAAAAAAAAATGTACTAAGACAGATGAAACTGAGTATATTGTTTTAACAACAAATTTGTATATTTCTATCATATTTTGCATGAAATCTATTCTGAAAAGTATGTCTGTTTAGTTGTCCGAGTACAAATGAATACGATAAGTATAAAAATTTATATAAGTAAAGGAAGGTATAAGCACAAAAGGGAGGCTTAAACTTTAGATTCAGTTTAGAACAATTTCAGACCTTCCAGGAACTGTCTCATTAGACTTCGCTTAATCTCAAGAAATAAAAAAAAGTTTTAAACCGAAATCAGATTTATTTATTTCGCAGAAAATGTATGAATCCGATTGCCTGGTATGTATAAACATATAATTTTTTTGTAGAAAAGGAAAGCAATAATTAGAAACTCTCTTTAAATTAGAGGACTGATAAGGTACACCAGAACCAGTCATCAAGAAATTCAATGAATGAAAAGAATTAATACCACCCTGTCTTTTGTTTACTTCTTAAAGATTACTTATTAGATTTTTCTGAACAATATTTAGAAAAATCTCCGAAAATGTAAATTGCAAATGCAAATGTATTTCAAGTTTACTATTTAAATAACACATCACAGAAACAGTGAAACGAGACCTTATAACACACATTGCAAGAAACATAAGCACCTCCAAAATTTCTCTAATGACAACTTAAATCTGACTCCGCTGGTTAATAATATTCAATGGTGTATTCATTTGATTAGCTGCGAGCAATTTTCCTCCATTACCATTAAGCAGTTTCCAATTTTTGCTGAACTGCTGCTTTATAATCCATAAGCTAATGGTCTCAGAAATAAGGACTGCTTCGAAACAACATAAGCCTCCCCTAAAACAAATTAAAACTCTTCCAATGAGCGCGTAACCACAGGTCTTAACGAGTTGAAATTCAACAGAAGCCTTCAGGCGGAATGAGGCCTGATCCTTCTTAGTCTTGATTTTTCAATGCGCGTGGTTGCTAATTCTCCTTATGGTCGAAGTTGTGAAATTTTGCAGCCCTCTTTTAAATTGACTCCGAGGCAAAACCTGCCAAGTGAAAAGGTAAAAGAGAACTGAAAAGTTTACTTTTAAACTAGTTTAAAACTTTTCCTGTTTGAGGATCTTTTGCTGTTTAGTTGGAGTGATTGAACAAGCCCTAGAGCAAAAAAAGTGCTTTTAACCGACTGCGTTTTGTTACATCAGTTTTGCTGGAGGTGTGGATGAAGTAGTTGTAGACCTACTTCAAACTTAGTAATTTTAGAACAGGTAAATATTCCTTTTACAACAACACTGGTTTACCAAATTTTTATTTTTTCCTTTGCAAAGAAAAAAGGCTTCACATTTTAAAAATTATCTATCTTTTGATGAATTTCGTCTTCAATAACGTATATATACAGCTAAAAATGATTAAATAAAAATAAAAGAAAGAGGAATTAATGATTTTTTTTTTCAAATAGTATCACTGAAAACAGTAAAATCATACACCTCAATGCATTATCAGTGTACAATATATACCATATATGTATTGATAACTAACAACGTATAATCTTTTCTGCTGGAGCAATAACATTTGAAAAACAGGGGCGTATTAACTCGTTTCTCCTTTTGCTTTGACTTGTTTATTTTTAAATTTATCTCTCATGTTTTGATGAATCTCTACATTTTTAATCTATTCGAATCTAAAAATAATATTTGGAATTATGTCTTTCGGATGGTAATTCTGTCTGTTTGTTTCAAGAACAATAAATCAAAAATGTAGCCAGCTAAATAGATTAAGTTTGGTACACGAATTTTACAATAAATTTAAAGAATTCTGGCATGTGTGAGAGGAAATACGGCTACGGCAAAATTGTCCATTTCCATTTAAAGAAATTCAAAATAACAATGATGAAGGTAGATGAAATTTGGAGTATTGCTTCTTGCTACAAATGTAGATTTGACCTGAGTTTTTGTCAAATCTTCCAGAAAGTTAGCGGCTGATATTTGTATGTTCATGTCTAGAACATTAATCTTCTATGAACTGAAAGAATTCTACAGCTTCTTACTACAAATGCAGATCTGCCCTAAGTTTATCCAAATCCACCAAAAAGTTGCCTGCTCGTACTTGTATTTTCATGCCCAGAAAGTTGGCGCAGTATAGCCAAATATGGCTCTTGCGCCAGTAAAACACACAAAACCAAACTAAAACCCAGAAAGTTAATTCAATTGTAAACCTATATTTACTTTGTTGGTTTTCATTTTCGACTATTTTCACTTTTTTAAACTACTTTTATTTAACCTGTGTCGTGTTTACAAAGATGAAATTTTGTAATCGATTAACGAATTGCTTTCGTATTTTTTTAGTCACCTCTTTACCACAGAACTAAGCCGTATAGAAAGGATTATCGTCACTCTTTGTTTTGATCATAAACTATTTAACTTTTGCATAAGAGTAAACGGCCAACAAAAGTTCACAGAATCTTCAAATTGTTGGTAAAAGGCTAGAAATCAAATTACTTTCTGCTGCGTTACGAGTTTGGAATTTAAGACTCCTTCGTGTTCTCGATATACAGTTTTAATATTTCAGGAATTCGATGATTAGTTAATCATTAGTTAAATAAAATTCGGTTTTATATCATTGACATTATTTATTGGAGAATTTGAGAAAAAAATTTCAGGAACAAAAAAGTGAGAAAAAAATAAATAAAAATAGAGATTTTGCAAGAACGCTTGCAAAAGTTTGTGTATAAAAATTGCCGTTGATGGAATTTATTATTGTTTTCTTTTACTTATTTATTTTTTATTTCGTAAGAAAAACGTTGGAGTACTGAATTCAACGAAAAGTCCCCAGCATCTAAAGAAATGGTGTGCATTTCTATGTTTTCAAAGAAAATATAAGCTTGGAAGTGAAATCTGGAAAATCAGATATTTACTGACAATCTGATGAATATAGAGTACCGACGTAAAAAAAAAATGGGTGAAAGCAAGAGCAAAGTTTATGTTTTTGATTCCATGAAACAAACATCGATATCACTCTCACGACAAAAATGCAAAATAAATAAAAAATAACTCGATAAAAATAGCAAGTTCGAAAGCAACGACTTTTTTCCTTCACTGAATGCCAGCAATAAAATTCTGCATTCTTGAAAGTAAGGGTTTATTAAAATTAACATTATATTTTTTTTCCGGATGTATTCGAAAAGGAAACAAGTAAAGAATTATTTTTAAGAATATGATGTTGTTTTTTAATTAATTTTGTTAAACCATTGTACCTGCTTATCCGCGAATACTTAAGCTTTAAAAATTATAATAAAATGTGCATTTTAACAAAATTTATTTTTTATTAAATCTTTTCCAAAGCAAAAAAAAAAAAAAAAATACATCTCGCTTTTATTTATGATAAACATAAAGTAGACTTCGGCAGAATAATAAAAAATAATTATGGTAATAATTAATTTAAAAAATCCGTAATAATATATAGAGTCTAAATTCTTTGTTTACTTTAAGTGTACGAATTCATATTTTACCGAGTACATTATTTTATTGCTTCTTTGGTGTCATAAAATTTATCCCAGAACATGATCAATATTTTTTATCCTTTGACTTTTTTTAAAATTATTTTTGAAACACGTGATGCAGCACGCAATAGTTATAAATATACATTAAGAGCCCAGAAAATATGAATTAAAGAAAATTTAATATGAACTGGATGTTTTTAATGGTAAAGATGTGGTAAAAAGTGGACAGTTATGAAACTTGTCTATTCGTCTGGCATTTTTTCAAATAATTCAATATTATTATAACAAACTTCACCTGCGTTACCTGAAGTGGTCTTTATTATATAGCTATATTAGCCGCCTTTGGCGACTAACTTGTTCTTCGGGAATACTGATTATGTTTACTTCTAATTAAATATCTTATCTGTAATTTAATATTTATGATTCCCTAAAAAAATTATCTTTAAGTACCAAATTGTTACACAAATTAAAGCTCTGCAATAGCCTTACACCTGTTCTGTTCTTTGTGTATATGAACCATCCTAATTGAGTCAAGTCTATTAATAACATAGCGCTTCAAAACGTAATTGTATAGTTAATCTGTCTTCTAACTTTCGTGTTATTCTGATTTTAAGTTCCTATTTCTCATATAAATTCATTTTCAACAAACGAAAAAAATCACACAAGAAAAAGAAAATGATTTTAATTTCCCTGTAATAACGCAATACATTGTTAAAAATTAAGTAAAAAAATATTTTTGAAATACTTCCAACACTTTTGAAATATTCGCAAGACCATTAAATTGATATTATTTAAAAAAATGTTTTTTGAATATTAAATTGGTATAAAAATCATGTTTAGTCTGCACTATTTTCGATAGTTATTATGGAAAACATCAAAATTTTGCTTAATTTTATTAAATTTTTTTTCAGTAAATTCTGAGTTAGCGGCGACATATTCTGACTTTATATAAATTTTCTTTTTGGGAACGGCACGTTTCTATTTTTAATCATTTGTAATTTATTGATTTAAAAAATTGCTCTAGATTTCTGTATTATCCTCTCCTTCAAATTTGCAACTGTAATTTTTTCGTTCTACAGTTATTTTTGTTTTTTGGTGCAATAAAATCCTAAAATTCAACAAAGCTACACGGAATTTGATAGCAAATGTAACATTGGAAAAAAAAAAAAAACTTGTTTAGAATAAAGAAGAAAAAAAAGTGGAAACGCGTCTTTTGTCTTTTTCTAGTAAAAGTGGAACTTAAATGGGTTTTTTTATAACAAATGATACTAAAAGATAAACTTAAAGCCCATCATCAAGTCGCTCAAAAGTAAATTCTTTGCTGCCTTCACGACAAGCCCTAAATTGTCCAAAGGAAAGGGAAAAAAAGTCTGTTCTGTGTAATTTGCTCTTCCAGTTAGTGCCACTTCCCGACATTAGGTCCACAATGAAATTTTCTCTCTCATTTACTTTCCTCAGTCGCGGTTCTTTGTTAAAGAGTGGAAAAAAAATCTACTATCTCAAGACAAGCAAGGAAATTCGACTTAAATTGGAAGAAAATAGTGTGGTTTGACTTTCTGTTTGGAATTCTAGTTTTGAAAAGTAATGCTAGCTCAAATAGGCTTCCTCGATTTTATTTTAAAAAAAATCCCGAACTGTTTTTTGATTTCTTTTTTTGACTGCGAATTCTCATGTATCATCTGCAAACTTTATTCATTGCGAACTCCATATTTTTTTTATTGCTGCTTAGGATTGAATGATACTAATGAAAATACATAATCACAAATATAAAGTCTTAGTTAAAATATCAAATGACATCAGTCAATTTGTTTCACTTGTTACTCTCCCTTATACGAAATATAAAAAGAACATCCATCAAAAAATTAAAACTCGAGGTTTTGTTAAATCTTCACATTTCAAACCTTTCTGATGCCGAGAAATACGTTACTAGAATTATATTTAAAAACACGATACACGATGAATAACGATAATAAGTGATATCGATTTATAACGATATATCGTGTTTTATATAACGATATAAACACGGTAACTCGATGTACACAAACGCGATTACTTAAGAATGTTTTGAGCTAAGCGGATGAGTATTTAAGGTATCTATCTATCTATCTTTCTAAGTATTTAAAGTACGATACTTAATTTGAATATTTTCTCAATTAAAAGAGTTCTTTATATATATATAAATCGGTATCAAATAAAATTTAAAACTATTTACTGTCATTTATAAAATTATCTTGTTGCATTTAATGTAATTATAAAATTGCTTTCATTAGGCTACCTTGAATCAAGTAACGTCTCAAATTATAAGCATCATTTTTTTTTCCATGAAGAACCTTTCATCTGATCTACTCTAGTACTACTGGTAGTATGACAGCTGGTTCATTGGGAAGACATGCTGAGTGTTACTAATACATTGTTTTATAATTCATTCTTTAATCTACGCTTTAAAAAAATACAAATGCGGTGCCAACGTACATCCCCTTTCTTATTATAAAATTTTTTAACAACTTAACAATTTGTTTGCGGAATAGTGTAAGTCATATACAAACCATGGCACGTCATGATAAGATCAAAGGCAAGTAGAGTGAAATACCAGCAACAAATATATTGAGCAAGTAGTTACATTAAGTCCTCAAAAATGCAACACTGAAGCTATATAGAAATACATGCGATTTTTCATGTAACTGTGTTGCGCTATCATATATAATGTTCCCAATCCTGTATCATTATAAAAATGCATTTTTTTTTCTTTATGTGTAACTTACCATTTAAATTTGTCTAGAGACTTTTGGTAACTTACCAGGTACACTTTGCCTTTACATTCCTATCTTACATTTCGGAATGTTTTATATCTCTCATTTCTCTATGTATCAAAATGAGTGTAACTGAGATATGACATATTTTATGGCTCTGTTAACTTTTAACTCTGTAACTCTGTTAATACCTTAATTTTAATTACCCAGTACTTATGAAAGAAACTTTTAGAGGTGGCCTCTTACAAAGTACAATTGAGCACAAAAATAGAATGAAGATTTTCTTTTCCATCTTATTCTTTCTTCAGGAATCAAAACAGATTGTCACGATATCAGAAACAAAGAAAGAAAGATCTTTGATCTGTTTATCTTTTTATTTTATTTACTACGCATTAAACTGCTAAAATTACGCATGCTTTCGCTTTCCCTCGCCAGTCTAGCCATAAGTTAAATGCTTATCAAGCCGTAGGTGAGACGGCATCTTCTTTTGCTTTCTTTGCTAAACGGGCAACGTTCCTAAGCTTGATTAATGGCATTTCGGATGCCACATTGACCTATACCAGAGAGAGAAGGGAAAAAAAAATGATTTTGCTTTCTTTCTTCGCCTCTTTTGTTATCGCAGATTATACATGGAAGTTGAGCCAGATCCACCGGAGAGTTGGTAGCACTTTTTTAATTATAGAGCGATGTGGAAGTTATGTTTTTCTTTGAATGTGAATGTTTTTTCAATCGTTTTGTTTGTTTATTTGAGATATTTACAGCTGCAGATTACACCTGGGTATAGTTTTCAGGCATTAATGATTATCTAAAACAAAATCAATAATGTTCAATTAGAATATCATTTTCATATTCATCCAAACTTCCTTATTTATCGTTTAGATTGAGGAACTCTCGTAAGTACATCAAAAAGATTTTTGTAGCTTTTAAGAAAGAATATATATATATATAGCTTGGAGAAAATCTATTTAATAGCTTAATTTCTAAAGGATGCAAAAAAAAGGGTTGACTTTTAAATTATTTATTATCATGTGAGACCATGATGTTGCTTTGGTTAGGAGGTTTTGAAGCTCGAAATCGCGTAAGCAATGAATAATGCGTAAATGGCAATTTTCATCATCATCTTTTAATCGCATCTATTTTCTTACCTGCTTTTACCAGTATTGCATTCTTATTACGTATGCTTCTTACCAGTATGCATTTTTAAAAGGTTGATGTAGAACTGTGACATCATAGCTGTTATTTCATCTCAAAATCGGTCGAGCTCAAAAACTTTGTTTGCCATCTAGAAAAATTCAAAATAAAAGTTAACAAATTTTAATTACCATTAATATATATATATATATATAGATATAGATATAGATATATAGATATAGATATATGTAATGATATTTTAAACTCTAATTTCAATTGAATTAATTTCCAAGATTTTATCTTAATTTAGCCCGTAGTAACTTAATTCTAAAAATATTCTCTTATTTTTTCGTGATCCAATTCCACTTTCTCTACTTAATTAATTCAAGAGAAACTTTGCAAAATTGCTGAATCGGCTAAAAGCCTAACTTTCCCACACTCCGCCTGAAGGACTAGAAAAATGTGCAATAAGCACATTTTTTTTTAAAGTGATCCCTGTGTTTCCCCTGCCTTGTCGACATTGTAACAAAAATCCCTATCGAAATCTTAATAATATATTAGCACTGCAAATAAATATTTTCCCTATCAAAATCCCAGATTATATAAGACCAGCGATAAAATGTTTAAGAGCTTTTCCCTCATTCCTTTCGGTGTCGTTCTATGTTGTGTGTGTGCTCACCGCTTGTACATAATGCTTGCTTCTCCTATCTACACTTATATAAAGCTCAATGTGTGTGTGTGTTGGCGCTCTACAGGTCAGACTGTTTGACCTACAGCTATCAAATTTGGTACATGTATACCTTGGAGGGCGGGAATGTGTACCTGGGGTCCCTTTTTTTGAATTTTTAATTGGAATTTTGATTATTGATTAAAAACTAACTTTCCCACCAAAAGATCTTTTCATTTTTCCCACCGCCAAATAAGTAAGGCTTCAGTTTTTTTTCCCTCACGCTAATGAGGTTAGGGTTAAAATTTTTCGGCAGATTATTTCAAACGATTCTGTTTATTTTCTTAATATTTGATGCATTTGAAATTAAACATTGTTAATTAATCGATCTTTCAGATTCATTCTGAAGTACTTTTGAATTAAATTAAAACAGAATAAAGGAAATTAAAAATTTCTAATCTGCATAGCGTTACCCCAACTGGCGTAGAAAAATTCACGCATTTGTGTTACCGTAACTGGCGATGAAAATTCACGCATGAGCATTGTGTTCTGGTTGTTGACATCTGTTATCAACGGATGCATCTATTTTCAACGGATTATTTTTAGGTTAGTTGTATGCTTTTGCAATTATATTATATTAATAGTAGTTATATATTTTTTGTATATTCTTATAGTTTTAAGTATATCGGTTTTTTAAGTAGATTTTTTAACCTGTTTTCAACCGATTATTTTAAACGATTCGTTTTATTTTCTTAGTGTTTGATGCATTTAAAATTAAACATTCTTAATGAATCGATCTGCTCATGATGAATCTGAGAAAATTTTGTTGACAAATTCTTGAGATATTACATAAATTAAGAAAAATATTCTTTAGTCCCCATAAAGTTTAAAATCAGTGACTCTGTTTTCAGTTATCATATTAAAAAAATACTTTGTTTCTGTAAAAAATATTATTATATTAATTACAGATTAATCCTTTCCACTTTAATTTCAGGCATAAATTCTACGGGAGCTAACAGAAAATTAGAGAAATACATATTACGTTATGACTGAAGGCCTTTATAATACTATGAGTGAATTATATGACTATTAAAATTTGAAGTTTTAAAATATTTTGATGAAGAAACTATTAAAGTAGGAATTGCATAAAATATTTAATTATTAAAATTTTAACGAACTAATTGGCGAACCAAATTGAGGCCAAAGACGGCTAATATGAAATAAAATGACGTCAAGAAATCGAAAGTGTCTTCACTATCTTTGAAACTGCATTTTGCTTCACATAAAATAATGCTTATATATATATATATATATATATATATATATATATATATATATATATATATATATATATATATATATATATATATATATATATATATATATATATATAGAGAGAGAGAGAGAGAGAGAGAGAGGTCTCGTGATTGTTTCAAATCGGTTTAAACTGGTAAATGACTTAAATTTATCAGGAGAAATAATAACTTAAAAATAATAATGTTCTCACATGATAACTTGAAATTTGTGATCGTAGATTTAATTTTAATTTTTTTATTATAATTAATGCCTTTTGTCTTATTTTAGCTTAGCTTTATTCGATTATATATTTTTACCTTACTATCTTTTTACATATTTTTAGCTCTACTATTTTTTCACAGATAAACAGTTGACAAAAAGACTCATGCCCACTAAGTCAACTTTTTAATAAAAAATATAATGTGTAAAACTATTATATAAAGTATTCAAATACTCAAAATCCTTTTATCGTCTGCCACTATTTTTAATAATTTTAAATAAAACATTTTGTTGCATCAGTCTTTTAATCTTATAACTTATAGAATATGCTTTAATTTATAGAATACGCCAAATGACTTTTAAAAAATGACTGAAAATTCATTGGATTTTTTTTTATAAAATTAATTATTTTAAAGAAAGATGCATAGTTCAATTCAACATTTCAATTAGCAGCTTTGTAACTCATAAATAAAATGATTTAAAATATCTGTAATATTTTCATTCAACATAAGCGATCGCGCTAAAATTTATTTTTTATATGCATGGATACATGGTTTTTATTACTAAAATTAACTATTTAAAAATTCGTCATGGAGCTTTCACAGAAATATTTCTCTATGTTGTTTGTAAACAAAATTTAAAAAAAAATATCTGCGTTGTAGTTCGAATTTCTAAAAATATAAACTATTATGTCATTTGAATCTCGCTTGTAATTTCGTTAAGCTGAAGAAAAACCTAATAATTTCTTCTTTCACATTAAATAAAATCCTATCATCGGAATTGTTCAAAATTTTATTTAAATGTTGCAGATTGTGTTTTTACTTTTCGTATATAATAGATACAAAAAAAAAAAGTAATTACACAAAAATTTGACTCTGAATTTTAATGAATTTCCACCTTCCGCTCTTTGAATCCATGGCAACCATTAATTATCTCTATGTATATATTCTGCCTGTTTATGAACATTGCTCAAATAACAGAAAGAATTAATAAATAAAATTTGACATGTGGTTTTTTATATAGTAATGGACGTTACGTAAAAAATTTTGCATTAAATTTGTCAACGGAACCTTTTCTGTATGTCGGGTTGACCGTATGTGAGTATATGAATTTAAATATTTAATTTATTCTATGAATGAAATATGATACGTGATTTTATAGCTAGAATTACATACAGAAAATTTCGGAAGATTAGGAGGACCAAAATGTATACCCGATTCTTAGTATGAAATTAAACTTAAGATTGCAATATTTAAAAAATATAAATGAAAAAGAAATAGTCAATATTAAAATAAATTATAAATTGTTAAATCGATTTGATTATTAAAATTTTAGTTTTTTCAATGAATAATTTATTTGAACTTTTTTTATTAGTTAAGTGATCTAATATCTTATTAGATAGGAATTATCTTTTCTTTCTTTTTTAAGAAAGAAAAGATAATTCCTATCTAATTCCATAGAAAATGAAATTTCTTATCTGTCTGAGTATTTGTATCTTATACATAGATATTCGAGAATTTCAGTGTATTCTATACATTGAGATTCGTATTTTCTTGTATTCTTAAATGGTTTATCATTGGAAATGAATGACATGAGAAATTTAAGTATAGTGACCAGTCTTTTATTTATTTATTTATTATTATTGAAATTTTGTTTGCTTTCAGAAATAATTATTTTTCAGGGTTACGTCATATTATAGTCAGCAATCAAATGGCATAATCCAGTTTGTTTTTCGCTATACAAAATTGATTCTTTCCGTCAACCACCATTGATATCTAAAGCTCACAAAGTTGAAGTTCAAATTTTATTATGTCTAAACTTAACTCGCGCATAGCATTCGAATACTGTGATTTCGGCTTACGTTAGAGCAAATTTCTAAGAATTTCAAATTCTGTGAAACTTAAATTTTGGGATCAAAACAAATGCCAACATGATAATGTTAGATAAGCTCCAAAATTTTGCAGCGTTAAATAATTTTTTTTCTGCTGTCATTAAGGCGAAATATATCTTTGTTTATAATATTTGCAGAAACGAAGAACAATGGTCTGTTATCTCAGGCAGCAATTATTCTAAACCAAACAATAAAATAAATTTTAATGAATTTCGAAAACTCTTAATCGACCATTAAATTCGAAGCAAACCATATTTTTACCTTAAAATAGTTTACTTTCATATTTTTTTTCCCAATTTTATCCGGATGTTGCTTCATAAATAATTTCGAATTTATGATTTGATATATTTATTTCGTAAATATGAAAGTTTTTTTTTTTTTTTTTTTCGGAAAGAAAAATCTTTAAATTTATTTTTTTGGAAACAAATAAATTTAAAACAACAAAATTTGAAAAAATTTGATGGAGAAATGAATGTTCTTAGGGAAATTATTTTCTAATAAAATGTGTAAGTTACTTGTTTACTACATTAAAATTATATTAATATTTTTTTTTTTATATGCAATTCTAAAAAAAATTAACTTTACATTGGGGCTTATGACATGTCTCAAAAATTTATTTTTTCCCTTATCAGTAAGGACATTTTGATGGAGATAATTCTCGATTCAGTTGCCTTTTGAACTACATGATTTCTATTCATCACAATCGAATAAATGTACAGGAAATTCCAGGTTCAAGACGCCTGAAAATCTCTTTAAAACTGACAAATATGATCAATATATTACAAAAAAATTCGAACTTTTGCAAAATTCTGGGTTTTTTTCTTTGTTTCCAAATAAATTATATATATTTTAAGTATTAATATGTATAATTTAAGTATTAATATGTATTTTCCGCTTAAAATATGTATAATTGATACAGGTGAATAACATGTAGAAATAGAAATGTTTCGTAGGAAAAAAAGAAAAGGAAGGAGGTTATTTTTCATAACGAGCTTTTATTAAGGAGAAAGTACTCGCATCCATAGTAAAAGTGAAAAGTTGCCATCAAAATAGACGAAAAAATAGCTATGCTACAGAATGAAAATTGACTGATTTGAATTCATTAGTAATTCAGATTTTTTCATTATGTTAAATTAGCAACATTATGCTAAAATATCGCTGTAATTCGTATTTATTTTCATTGGTTAAAACTCTAAATTAAAAATTATTATAATTTTATAATTTTTATTTATATGGTATTATTTATATTGGTAGTTTATTTTTGAAAATTAAATAATCTGTACTTTAATGAGTTTTCGATTATAATGAATGAATCATTTTTTCCCACGATTTTAGTTTACTTGAGATTCTTTATTATTTTCTATTTTATTCAAGCAAAGAAAAAAAAATTATAACTTCAAGACAAAAAGGAATAAGGAAATTAATAATTAAAATTCTGAATGCGTAAGAAATTTTGATATTTTCTTCAATAAATTTTATATTTTATTCTGCTACAGACGTTTTTTATTAATTAAAATAGATTACATATTTATTAATATTACTATTTTAATAAATTAGTAAAATTTTAAACATAATTTTAATCCTCATTAATTAAAACTTCAACACTAGGTTTATCAAGGTGTCATGACCCCTCTGTGAAAACTTTTCATTAATTTTCTTGAAGAAAATTAATGAAATTTTCTTGAAGAAAATTAATGAAATTTTCTTGAAGAAAATTATTACCGTATTTTATGAGAATATTTTAATTAATTTTTACTTACATTTATAAGACATATAATAGCAAATATTATCTTTTTCTTTTTTTTTAGTTTCGGAGGAAAGTAATTAGTATACCTATTTTTACCGGAGGGGTCATATTGACTATTCGAATAAATATCGTTGAGAATACATACATTTATATTTAAATATGTAACGGCTTGATAAGGACGCACATAGATATGAAACCATTTACTGCTGGAAAGAATAAGAAATCAAAGCTTGCAGCCAAGGAATCCTACCTACAATTTAAAGTGCTATGATAACGAAATTATTTAAAAAAATCAAAAATTATCTGAATATTCATAATACAAATCTGGAGTAAGATATTTTAATTTATTGTTCAATTTAACCTATTCTTTAAAAATAAAATATGTTGCATTCTGTATTTATTTTCTTTTATTACTGCTGTTATAAGGCAAATTAAATTCATCAATTCCTACTATTGTTATGGTACATAGGAAGTATTATCAGTTATAATTAAAATGGATGACTAAAAATTTTTCATAAATTTTTGGTTATCTTTTAACTAAAAGAATAAGTAATTCATCACTTTCCGTTGAATCATGAAAAAAATTTATTCCAATTAATTGTTTCTACTTGATACAAACATGTCTGAGAAATTCCTAAATAATTTTTTTTTTAAATCACTGGATGAATTTAAGAAAAACTAAAACTAATGACTTAAATAAAAAGAACAATGTCAGTAACTTTTTTAAATCTAAAAGTCAAATTTTAAATTTCTTATAAAAGTTTTCATTTGCCAAAAATGTTCTTTCTTTCTATCTTTAAATCGTTGAAAGGAATGATTAAGTGGTTGCTTTTTGTATCATAGAAAATCTTTAATATTATTAGATATGCTATGGCAAATGTCAAAATAAAATTATGCTACGACTGAAAACTCAAGATTTTGCTAACAATTGCCTTCTGTTAGGGACAAAGGAAAACTATGTTTTACGAATTGTATTGGACTTTACTGATGGATTATCGTCTTGTGCTGACGTAGTTGTGGTCTTAAGGTTATTTGTTCAACAAAGGTAAACTGGCTTCTAGCTTTCCAGAGCTAACAAATTGCACAGCTACTTCAAACAGAAAACAACAACACCAACAAAAAGGCGACTGCAAGCAAAGCATTTAATTAATTTGATTATGCTATTAACTCACAACTGTTAACTATTTCTATGGAATAATAATTCTTTTCTATTGATGTCATTTACTATTAAAATTAATTTTCCATTTTTTCCAATAAAAATACTTTATTATTATTATTATTATTTTGTTAATTCATAATTTTTTATACACGATACTTTTAAATAATTGTTACATTATGATTATTTTTGTAACTTTTATATGTAAATGTTGATTTTAGAATGATTCGGGCAAATGATATAAGAGCTCAATTAACAAAATTTTACGCTGAACATTTATTTTACAGAAAATGATTGCAAACTGCTTCATCCCCCCCTTATTTCATTAAGTTTTAAATTTTTATTTCATTTAGATTGAAGACTTTTTTTTTTTATTATGAACTTTTTTTAGATTACACCATTAATTTTTTTGCATGAAATTAATTGCTTTTTTCTTTCTTTTTTTATATAAGTGAAACATTTTCAGGCGAAAAACCAATGAAACGTTCTTAAAAGAAAATTTAAACAAGTATATAAAAGATAATCAATTACTACCTGAATGCATTTACTTTATTATCAGCTATATAATTTTGTTTGCTAAAGATTAAAAATTCAAAGATAATTTTTTTCTTTTTTAATCATCTCTGGAACTTAATTTCATTAATTCGATATTTAATTCTTTTTATTAGTATAACATCGCTTACTAGGATTTGAAAGAGTATAATACAGTCACATGGAGCAATTTCCATGAAAAAAATAATTATCAATTGCGTATTGACAAATTCTTGTTATTAGAGTAATTCACTGTTAAACAGAAGAATGTGGACGGAAAGCTTCGGAAATAATGGAAAGGAAGTATGGTAAATTCTTGGATTTTTTTGACTTATTTACCATTTAGAATTTCTATACAGCGATTTCATCTAATAGAAATCTACATAATTTGCATCTAAACAGTTTCGCTTATTAAATAAAAACATAATTTCAATATTTTTCTATCTATTAAAATTCTTAATAAAGAAAACAATTGCATTTTATGTGCTGTATAAATATTATATAATACAATACATACATCGTGCGACGTATATAATGAACTTTATATAATCGGCAAAAATCGATGAATTTTATAAAAATTTAAAAATATCAATCAAATATTTCTAGTTTATTTAAAAAAAATATAACGAAAAATGGTTTAACATTTGAAAAAGAAGAAACAATGAACACAAACAAAGATTAAACGAAGTTTAAGCTGAAAAAAAGCTTATATACGTTGAAACTTTATTTTATATTTATTATCATTCAATTTTTTAAAGTATTTTTATCATTTAATTAAAAAAAACTGAAGTGAGTGTTTCATAGTTTGAGTTTTGACCTGCGAGGATAAGCAAACAACTGTCCCCTTTCTAAAAAAGCAACATGAACGTATCTTAGATATCTATAAAGGCCTATTACTAAAAATATGGTACTGAAATGCTGCCATAATGCAAAGGGTGTCCCAAAATTAAAGCAAGATTTAAATTTACTACCATTCGCGCAGTAAAGTGTTGGCAACCCTGTTAAAAAACCATTTGTTAACTGACAGTCTAGAATTTGTAAAAATATAGCGTTACACGATAGAACAATGTGTTTTCATTGTTGAACAATATTTGAAAAATAATGAAAGTCTGACGACCACAGTTTGAAAATTTGAGAATTGGCTCCCTAAATCGTGTGACTTAACACCATTGGATTTCTTTTTATGGGGTTATTTGAAATCAAAGGTCTATGCAAACAAGCTCACAAGCACGCGTGCATTGAAGGAGTACATTTAACGCTACATCAACGAAATTCAGATATTTTTATGCAAAATGGTCATGGGAAATTTCGACAAAAGAATGTGTATGTGCCTGTAAAGCCTTGGAGGCCATTTACCCTATGTGTTATTCCATACATAACCCTGTCCAGCGTACTTTACGATTCAATAAAAATATAAGTTTAAACGAAAAAAAAAACAAAAAACACCTGTGTTTTTATTTAATTACAATTTTGTGGCAACACGTTGTTCTATCGTGTAACGCTCCATTTTTACTAACCTTAAACTATCAGTTGTTTGATTTTCTTTTTTAATAGGGTAGCCAACACTTTATTGCACAAATGGTGGCAAATTTAAATCTTGCTTTAATTTTAAGACACCCTTTACTTCGAAATGCCATTTAATTTTGTGCTAAATCAAAATAAGAATAGTATATGGAGAGTTTTTTCATATAATCATTGAATAATGAGGTAATGGTTTTAATGAGGTAGAATGTTTTTTTTTTATTTCAATTAGGTAGAAATTTAGTTAGGTGTGAATGATTATCGAATTGAATTGTATTATTTCGTGTTCAAGACCTTATTCCATTGACATAATTGTGGACATGGAACATGCAAAGTTTACCCTCAAACGTTCTCATTCTAATGTGACTTTGAAAGCTTTGAGATTGAGATGTCATAATGCGAGAAGAGCCGCTTAATAGATCTGATATGATTTCGATCAGGTGTACAAATGTATTTGCTAAATATAGATGTTATGAGATTTTATCGATTTCTAAATCATCATTTCCCGAGAAATAAAATTACTCAAACAAAAGCACTCCACAATGTGTGTGTGTGTGTGTGTGTGTGTGTGTGTGTGTGTGTGTGTGTGTGTGTGTGTGTGTGTGTGTGTGTGTGTGTGTGT
Source organism: Argiope bruennichi (assembly GCF_947563725.1). Lineage (NCBI taxonomy): Eukaryota > Metazoa > Arthropoda > Arachnida > Araneae > Araneidae > Argiope > Argiope bruennichi. The sequence goes on along the minus strand of NC_079152.1, from coordinate 95,845,401 downwards.
GTGTGTACGGCCAAAGTCCGACATCGGCCAGTTCGAGAATTGGCCGGTCAATTCTCAAACTGGCCAACGTTGCTGTAAACTTACCGGCCAATGCCCGATCTTTTCATCATTATGGGGCTTTGGCCGGCCAAATCGCGAAGTGGCTTGGGACGATCGGCCAAAGATCGGTAGGAAGAAAGGAATCAAGAGCACACTATTAAAAATTATTATCATCAAGAGCACACTAATACTTTACACACTATTAAAAATGAAGTATTTAAAAATGAGTACTTCTGCGTACTACTTTTTTTTAAGTACAATTGTTTCAGAACGTTCAGAATTGTTTCAGAATTGTTCAGAATTAAATTTTAAAATAGTGCAAAAACCGATCTTTTACATTAATATTATCATAAGTGATCACAGGAAAGCGACAAAAAGTAAAACGTCTCCCCAAGAAAAAAAAAATGCATTGCATTGGTAATTAGTGCAAATTGACATTAATTTAATTGTAAATTTTAAAATAGTAAAAAAAAAAACAGTTTTGTGCATTAATATATATATTTTTTAATTGTAAAGTAGTATAAATGAATAATATTTAAATAATAATAATTTTTAAATAATATATATATATATATATATTTAACTGGTATGAAAGTCGGTCTTTTGTATAAATATTTTCGTGAATTATTGCAGAAAAGCGGCAATAAAGAAAAACGTCTCCCTAGGGGAAAAAATGGCATTGGTAATTAGTGAAAATTGGTATTATTAAAAGGGGAATTTTTTTTTAAATTTTAAAATAGAAAAAAAACCCAGTTTTCTGCATTAATATTTTTGTGAGATATCGAGGTAAAATTTCAAAAGTTTTCTTAATTTTTTATTAATTAAAATTTTAAAAAATTCGCTCTGAAGTGCAGGTTCTCTACCCTGTCACCATATTTAAGGCAAATTTGCTAGTTCTAACTAAAAAACGTCCTTCTTTACTATTAGTAGAGGTAATTAAAGGCTGCTGGAAAATTTGTCTTCATAAATGTAATTTTAAATTTCCGTTTTAGTTTAGCTAAAGAGCATAGAATACCACACAGAAGCCCACCCTTTTTACTATTTACATTCCTAAGGAAAGATCAGCCATGTTTATTTATCTTGCTAATTAACGTTTATTAGTTTTCAAACTTAAATGTTTAACTTTCTAAACTTATCATTCAAACCGAAATATTTATCTCCATCGCTGATCGTTTTTAATAAACACACAGTAATCTATGAATAGTCAATTTAACTCAAAGTTTCATTCAAGTTTTTAACTGAATCGTAAAACAAATACCGGATATTTCAGCTGCTCAGAGAATCTGGAGACCAAACAAATGAATCGTAACATAATATCCATATCCATCCGGGAGAAGTTTGAAATGCGATGATTCATCATCACACGAAGCGAACTACCGGAGCCAACAACAATCCTGATGATATCCAGAATATTCAAAAGGCGAAATTTATTCTGGAGGTGAATATAGGTTTGATTTATAGCACTGCGCTTTAACTGCCCGGGATTTAATCTAATGCTAAATCATATATATTTGTTAGGCGATTTTAAGGTGCTCTGGTGTGGAGATTTTTCGGATTTTTGCTCAGCAATTTATTTCCTTAAAAAGTCGTTAAGGGCGGGTAATTTGATACGAATGCGATGGCTAAATGTAGATATAATTTATGACTTTTTTATTTTATTTATTTTAGATTTTTGGGAAGATGTTCAATTTTAAGTCAAAATATGTTAAAATGAATCGAAAAACAGATGTAGTTGAAGATCATCCAATTGTTCAATCTTAAAAAATCAACAAGTACACAAGTAACGATAGGAAATTTTGAATGCCTATAATCATGCGTATCTTTTATGCATGTGATACAGAAATATAAACTGGTTAAATATAATGGTTAAAACCGATTTTGATTAGTTGGCCACATGGTACTTCTTTTTTATTTAATAACATTTTAAATAGCAGTTTTGCTTAAATTGAAAGGATTCAATTCTTATAAACATTATATTTATGCCACGAGATTAGATATTTTATCCTTATTCTTTACGTGAAAGCTGAATACCTATTTTATGACTTTTGTAGAATATTTAAATCAATGATAAATTAAATTCATCCAAATATTTTACTTTAAAAAAAATATTGACGAATGGTTTCTGAAATATATTTTCATACGAACTCCATTTTATTTAAACTGATATTACTCAGTTCAGTTTTAATATAAAACTATGGAACTTCCAATATTATATACCTCAAAAGGTCAAGATTTTTTTTTTTACTTAAAAATATTAATAAAAACGAGGAAATGTATATAAATTTCGAAATTTTGTCAGCATTTCATTAATGAATTAAACATTATTGATTATAATTCTTTACTTCATTTAAAGCATTTTACGAATTGGTTTTAAGACCTGTCTCTAAAAGTTTAGAAATTAGGTGTTGGACTATGATTAGAGTGGACTTCTAATACAGAGTGTTTATAAAGTCCTGGACCCATTTTGATGTTTAATAACTCATAAAATAATAAAGATAGATTTAAATTAATAACATAAATGGTTAAATAGACTCAAACAGTTTCATGAACCTTGTCAATGAACTTCCACGTGTGCCCACTTCGTCGCACGGAGAATATCAAGTCGATAGTCAATTTCACGCCAGGTAGCGACAAGCATGTCGGCATCCACAGAGCCATTTGCGCACATTATGGCGATTAACAATGCCAGAAACATGAAAGGATGCTTCATCGGAGAACATTATGCTCTTCAGAAAATCAGCAGCATCTTCTATCCTTCTTAGCATATCTTTTGCAAAGGCCATCCTCCTAGGCCTATCGTTCGGTTCCAAAACTTGAACGATTTGAACTTTGTATGCATGCAGTCTTAATTTTTTCTTAATAACCTTGTACACCGTCGAAATTGGCATATCCAATTCTGTTGCCGCTGATCTCACAGATATTCTAGGATTGTGTAAAAATGTCTCTCTGACAAGCTCAACATCAAAATCACTTGTGCAAGGACGTCTGGAATGTTTCTTATCTTTGATACTTCCAATTTCTAGAAAATTCTTTTTCCACCGCAAGATGCTGTTTTTGGATGGAGGATCTTTTTGGTAAATTCTTCTGAAATTTCTCTGTGCTTGCACTATCGATTTCATTTCTATGAACCACCATAAAATCTGTGCTTTCTCTTGTGGTGTATGCATTCTCCTTAATATCCGCTCGAATAAAACATCACATACAAAAGTACTACATAGAACAAACACATCAAAAGTAAACATAACATTGCAATAGTTACCAAAAACAAAAGAGAGAAAAATGCAATTAATAAGCAGACAATATTTAGAAAAGTACAGATATTTAGACTGGAAAATGAAATTATCTGAAATTAACCACACGCGCAGACGATATTTACAAAAGTAAAAATATTCAAACCTGAAAAGGAAAATATATGAGTTATTCCATCAATAAATGCCATAAGTTTGTTTATATCTTTATTATTTTATGAGTTATTAAACATCAAAATGGGTCCGGGACTTTATAAACACCCTGTATATTAAATTTGCTAATATATATTAATGCTTAATTCTTCTGTCTTTTTCAAAAGTTGAAAAATGCCCAGTCAGGATTTTTTTAAAAATTATTTAAATTGTACTTCTGGTTTCTGTCTCATGGATTACTTTTGTTCGCATTCACAAATCTTTTATAAAGACTTTTTTTCCGTCCTTTAAAATGTCTCTTTAAAGATCATTTTCATTATAAGAAATCTAAATCGTAGCTGAACGGCAGGTGTTTATCTCACTTTTGTGAAAAACTTCCTGTATTCTGTGAGTAGTAAAAGAGAAAATTGAAGTTTTTTTGCCCTTATAATAATTTGTTTCCTTAATCTTTTCTTTCAGAACTAAATATTTCTGTTTTCTTAATGTTGCCTTTAAAGAAGCTTTTTAAAAGTTCAGATGGTTGCTGATTGTATTTTTACTTGTATTTTTCTACTTTATTTCTACTGTACTTGTTTTTTTCTATTAGTGCAAAATATACCTGACGACTCTTTGGACTACTTTTTCACATCGCAAATTGGTCAATTATCTAGTATCGATTATAATTCATAAATGTTTTCAGATTCATAAGTGCAACTGGAATTATAATTATTAACATTTATATTCAGCCATATGCATTTAAAGCACAAGCACCTCTTCAGTTTCATCTATTTTCTACTGTCTTTGATTCATATTCTATTTCAACAATCGCGATAAGTCTGCAGTTTCCGGATTCATCATTATGTATATGTAGCAGAATCTTTTGATTTCTCCGGTTTTGTTGTCTATTGATAGAAATCTTGTCTTATTTAAGTATTTTTTTTTTTTTAAAGAAGCGCTTTCTTTTGAAACTTGGGTTTAATGCTCCATTTTCACTTATGTGTGGAAGCCGAAAAATTTTAATAATGGCAGTAGTTTATTTCATCTGATTAAGAACATAAAAATATTTAGAGCAAACAAAGCGTTGGAGAAATATATGCTGTTGTGACTTAAGACTTTACAGAATAAAACGTCAAAGAGAAAAAAAAAAAAAAAACCATATGGTATGATTTAATGCGGAAGTCCAATGTATATATATATATATATATATATATATATATATATATATATATATATATATATATATATATATATATATATATATATATATATATATATATATTCTATTTATATGATCTCGGAATTTGAAGATTCTCCAGTATATGCATATCTACAATTCGGCATTACTTAGAATAAATGCTGAAAACTAATCGAGATCATAAAAAATTTTTAAATGGTGTATAAAAATTTTAAAAAAAAATCTCTGAAAGGTAAGTAAATAGCAACGCTCGATTTCTACCTTAAAGAAATGGATAAACTTAAGAATTTTCCCCCAAATTTTTTTTATATTTTTCTGTTTTACTAAAAAAATATTTTGAATATTACACACATTTTTTTAGTTAGCATAACATCTGAATCGAGTTTGAAGCATCAGTAAATGTTAGAAGCAGATTTGTTTGTCATTTTATCAGTTCCTTTACCTAACAATTTTAAAGATTTTCACAATTTATTCCAGTTTCTTTTTCTCCCTCTGAATACAACAGGATCTGATTTATTAATTTTATAAAAATGTTAGGAGCGAATCTTCTTTGACACGTTTATTTTGTTGAACTGAGGGCGTGAACAGGTCTGCTGCGTCTCGCATCGTTTAAATTGATTTCGCGAAATTTCATTCTCTGGAATCAAATATTTGCTATAGAAGTTATTTTATGTGATAAATTGTATCAGAAAAAAATTTTGATCTTTTATTTTTGCTTGTCTTTATGTATATGCTGATGACCCAGCGTTGTGCATGACCCAATTTCTTTCATGTACACTTTCGTTCCTTTTTCTACATATTGTTAGAGAAAAATCCAAAAACCCGTCTAGAAGTTTTAATAAAAAGTCTAGAAGGCCCAATAAAAGATAACAACGCTTCATTATGACATAGTAACAAAACACAGCCGAAATATGCACATGAATAATACTTTTAGTGAACAGCAGGACACACGCGGCTAACAGCTATTAAATCATCGCAATAGCACAAAGTGCTCAGAGAAATCGGAAGAGATAAACACTCCTAAGTGAGACTCTTGGATTTTTATTGACTCCGTGACAGGGCATCGGATTTTCTAAACAAACACTGGGGACTGAAGTTCTAATACAGCTATCACCAAGATTCTCGAATATTCTGGGTTCTTCATTTTTTCATCAAAATTGTTAACAAGTCACCAAATGGTCATCAATGTCGGGAGTCAGTGATTGTGCATCCATTAAGCATCCGTTAGAGCTATTTGTAAAACTATGTTCCTTAACAGAATACTAACATCGCAGTGAAGTAATATGACAAATTCTTAACCTTGTATTGTTACTTACTTTCCATGACAAAAATAAACATCCTTTTAATCTTTTCTTTCAGAACTAAATATTTCTGTTTTCTTAATGCTGCCTTTAAAGAAGCTTTTTAAAAGTTCAGATGGTTGCTGATTGTATTTTTACTTGTATTTTTCTACTTTATTTCTACTGTACTTGTTTTTTTCTATTAGTGCAAAATATACCTGACGACTCTTTGGGCTACATTTTCACATCGCAAATTGGTCAATTATCTAGTATCGATTATAATTCATAAATGTTTTCAGATTCGTAAGTGCAACTGGAATTATAATTATTAACATTTATATTCAGCCATATGCATTTAAAGCACAAGCACCTCTTCAGTTTCATCTATTTTCTACTGTCTTTGATTCATCTTCTATTTCAACAATCGCGATAAGTCTGCAGTTTCCGGATTCATCATTATGTATATGTAGCAGAATCTTTTGATTTCTCCGGTTTTGTTGTCTATTGATAAAAATCTTGTCTTATTTAAGTATTTTTTTTTTAAAGAAGCGCTTTCTTTTGAAACTCGGGTTTAATGCTCCATTTTCACTTATGTGTGGAAGCGGAAAAATTTTAATAATGGCAGTAGTTTATTTCATCTGATTAGGAACATAAAAATATTTAGAGCAAACAAAGCGTTGGAGAAATATATGCTGTTGTGACTTAAGACTTTACAGAATAAAACGTCAAAGAGAAAAAAAAAAAGAAAAAAAAAACCATATGGCATGATTTAATGCGGAAGTCCAATGTATCGTCTTACGTGACAAAAATCATTATGAACATAAAATTATAAATGCATGGTTAAAATAATGGACATACGATTTCGCTGATATTTACAGAAGAAAAAGCAAATGCTACAAAATCATTAAAAGTGAGGTAATTTGAATTTTCACATATAAGAGATTTTTTTTTTATACAAGATGTAAAGCAATGATATAAAAATTCCCCAATGAGAATATATATTGTAAATTTTCAAAATTTTACACAAGGAAATAAAACACAGGAATTTACTATTTAAAGTTAAATAATTATAAATGTATCGAATTTTAACATATTTTTGCAGAGTTAGCTCTCATTTATACTAATTCTTCATTGCACATTTGTGAAACCAGCCTTTGAGTGTTGCTTATAACATTACGGTATGATTTCATCACCTACCTGAAAAAAAGTTCACCAACCGTTAAAATGCTCGCCAAAAATCGCTTGTGAAACATCCAATTTGCATTTAGTACAGTTGAAACTGAAATTTTGTGAATTGTAATATTGATGAGTTATCATTTAAAAAAATTACTACCTTGTCATTATGCATATTTATTTGATATTGCAACTAGCAGATGGTTTAAGAAATTGAATACCTCTCCCGTTGAATAATTTGGTCTAAAATTTGGCGCATATCTAGAAATTCTATTCCAACTTTAAGTGCATTCATATCGCTTAGCATCTCACTAAATTATTGTAGCCATATAGGCAGATATATCTTATACTAAATTTGTAATTTGCGAAATCAAAAATTTTAAACATCCAAATTTTTTTAAATTCTTGGTGAGGAATTTTCTTAGGGATGACGTTTCTCTTTAAATGTAAGGTAAAGATAAAGTGATAGATTAAGCTGGATTTCCAATTTGATTGCCTCTTTCTCTTTTATTTTAATCTGTCAAAAACATTTTCTTTGGTGATATAGAAATATATATAATAATTTTTTTGAAAATAATTTTCTTTTCATCATAACAAACTTTCCAGCTACAATTAATTTCATATTTCTTCTCTATAATTTGAAAAGGGAAAATTTTAAAAGGTTATTTTACTTAGGATTTAATGTAATACAATAGTTATTAATTTATTTTCATAAAATGTTTTTATGAAGATAACGTTTAAATACTAAATGTTTAATCGGAATTCCTTAGCTTGGGCCTTTTATATCATTGAATATTTTATACAAAATTTTAAAATTAAATTTAAAAAATAAGTTCATTATAATTTTAATTAATTATTCATTTAAAGGAATAAATGTTAAGCTACAACAATCTTCTAATTTGAATACTTGAATAAATGATGATCAAAAGATCATTTTACTTTAGGATTTAATTTAATACAGTAGATATTCATTTATTTTCATGAAATATTATTCTGAACATAACGTTTAGTTACCAAATGTTTAATTGCATTTCCGTGGTTTAAGCCATTTGTATAGAAATATCATTGAATATTGCATAAAATGCTTTGTTCTGAAATTAAAGAATAAATTTATCACCATTTTAATTAATTATTTATTGAAAAGAATAAATTTTAAGAATTTGTAACCACAATAATCACCTAAGCATTTAAATACCTAGAATTTTGTTTTAATTTCATACATTGGAAATACTATTTACCTAAAAATATTAATGAATAGTGCATCGATAGCTTAGAGTTGAAATTAATAAAGTAAAAAACTTTAGTTTTAAAAAATAACATTTAAATATTGGATGTATTTCTCCTCGATATTTTGAAAACTGAAAATTTCAAAAGATTGGCTTACTTTAGGATTTAATTCAATACAGTTTATATTAATTTATTTTCATGAAATATTATTATAAACATAATATTTAGTTACCAAATGTTTAATTGCATTTCCGTGATTTATGCCATTTATATAGAAATATCATTGAATATTGTATAAAATGCTTTATCTTGAAATTAAAGAATAAATTTTAAGAATTAATAAGTACAATGATCACCTAAAAATTTGAGTACCTAGAATTCTATATTAATTTCATATATTAGAAATATTTACTTAAAAATATCAATGAATAGTACAGCCGGCGTCCTTGCATAGGGGTAGCGCATCTTCCCCGTGGTCTGGGCGTTCCGGGTTCGAATCCTGGTTCGGGCAAGGTAGTTCTTCATCCGTGTTCTAGCTGTGAGATGTGTGAATGTACCCCCCCCCCCCTGTAAAAAGGGGTTGTGCAAGTGAATGTGAGTTTCATCTTCATATGAGCTAGAAGTCAGATTTCTGCCTTCGGGTGCTCAGGGGTCTTTGCCCTCAGAAGCTACTGCACCCCCTTTCCGTGGTAACGCGGACACGACATCATCATCATCAATGAATAGTGCATAGAAAGATTAGACTGCAATTAATAAATGGGATGACTTTACTTTAAAGATTAATGTTTGTACGCGCATTTATAAATATATGATTTTTTTATATGTTTAGGGGAAATATGTAAACATTACCTCCGTTGCTTTATTTCCTGCTTGGAATGTTAAACTTCCTAAATAAAGCAGGTTTTCTACGAGTATAAAATACTTGTTCTTCCATATCCATCCAAATCTTTGTGCCATTTATTCAAAAATGTCAACAAGTTTTATATAGTAAATTCTGGTTTCATATTAATGAATTCTAAACATCGGTTTCACGAATAAATGTTCAATAATATAACTATACATTTTAAACAATTGAATACGAGCAAATAAAAGCGCCATGTTTTATATATTACACGAAATGGTATACTTCCTAAAATAAGACACATTTCCTCGAATGCAACGTACTTGCTTCCAAATCTGCGTTTAAACCTCTTTTGGAATACGGTAGCAGACTAAATTCTACAATTTTATGTACTCTCACGAAAATGTTGCAAGAGGCTGAATTTGAAGATTTACTTGGAACAAAAATGTCTTAGGAACTGGAATAAAATACAGATCGTTTAAATAGGATGCATTTCATTCCAAATGCTATGGCTAAGGTATAAACTCTAAATACTTCAAGTAACAGGCACTTTAGGATACCTGGTAGAAAAATTCAGCCTTTCTTTCTATCTTTCAGTTTTTTTACATAGAAACTGCATTTTCGATTTCGAAGGAGACTCGAAATCATAATATTAAAATATCATTTTGAAGTATGCTATTATTTTTATTTACTGAAATTGTTTCTCAAAGCAGCATTAGACACTTAAAATTGCAAGCTTATGATGCTTGTAGTTTAAAATGATTAATATTAAACATAAATAATTAACGGAAATAGGCTTTAATTTTGGTTTTCTATTTTCTGATAAGTCAATCGGTTCTTTTTAAAATGTTCACTTTTAAGATATTTCTTCTAATTTTATGAAACTAATTACAATGGCTCGATTGTGATAGTGTCGGTTTCAGGATGGAATGTTCCAGACTTGAAATTCGATTCCCCTTTACCTGGTACACATTAGATCAGACGACATTCTTACTGTACGGCAGAAATTCAGAAAGGAATAGAATACCCAGGTGCAGTTTACTTTTTCTGAATACGTTTCAAAATCTCTTTTGTATTATCAAAATAGAAAGTTAATATAACAAAACAGAACCAAAATGATAAATTTACCACGGCCTTTATTTGGTTATTTTTATGGTTTTCAACATTTTCTTGCAGGAGAAATTTTTTTAGGTTTTTTTATACGATGATGAGAAAAAAAATGACTATTGTTTATTCTTAGTTTAATGTTTACTAAAATTAAATAGTTTAACATAGTATGACTTTTCTTAAATGTAGTTTTTTTAATTCAAGACCATTATTGGAGCTTTACGCGTGCTGTCTTGATTTTGGTTTTATAATCTGGATACGAGGACAAATAATGAGAACGATACCTTAGTTGACAACAATTCCTCAAAATTTCCATACTATTGTAAAGACTTTTTATCCCCTAAGACAAACTTAAATTGTATCAAACCCACACAAATAGCAGGTTTGTAAAATTAAATATTAAATCAGCAATTCACTAATTGCAAAGAAAAGGCCGTCACCAAATCACATCGGTAATTTAATTTATATCTATCTATTTATTTTAATCTATGTAATTGTGATTTTCGGTGAGGTTTGATGTTGAATCTGCCATCTTTCTATTTCGTAAACGATAATCTATCATCGAATCGCTATCGTTGAAAAATAATCAAATATGGGTATTATTTTGACTTTTACATGATTGAATCAAAGTCATCCATCAAACTGAGAACCCATTGAAATCGAGTTTTTAAATCACTTTCCTCCAATTCCGAAGCACCATACCAACTGACCTCATCCATCTTACTAAGAGACCAACGCAAGTTCGATAAACGCACTATTTAACTGTGTTGAATAATTTCAAATTTCGTATTGACGTGCATTTCTAAATTTAGAAATTTCAGAGAAAATGAAAAAGAAGAAAGGCAATATTATTCTCAGACGGCGGCAAAAATATTGCACACGTTGTCAGACGAGATAAACCCTTCTTGACGTCAAAAGAATGCAGTCAGTTTATCAAAATATGTTTATTTTAATGAGTGGATAACTTCCAAATAATGATATTAGATGCAGAGTGACAGTTGAAGTGAACGACTGTCAATGACATTTTCGAAGTGCATCGTCCGTCTTGTTCATGCAGATTTTTAAACAGGTCAATGCGATTCTCTTTCACCATGAATCCGCTGCAAGAGACATTTAAAAAGTTTATGAAATGTCAAAATAGATTTTAAAGAAAAAAAATATTAATATTTTTTCAAATCTGTATCATATATAACTATTTATTAAGGCTCAAATATTCATATTAATAATAATAATAAATTATATTTATTAATTATTAAACCATTAAAATTATTAACTGTACGAAGTAAGCAACTGACTGCAATTGAATTGAATTAGGATTCACAAAATTTTGTTAGGGAACCAAGATTCTAATAATTTTTTTCTAATATTTTCTGGATAATTACTTTATTTTATTTTTGGATTTTTACTCTATTTTATTTTCTAATATTTTCAGGATTTTTTTACTTTTATTTGATTTATAAGAGTTTATTTAAATTAAAATAAAATATCTTTCAAATTTCAGAACCTTATTGAGAACACGTTTTCAAATTCGCTTGCAGATCAGGATAGTGTAATTATATATATATATATATATATATATATATATATATATATATATATATATATATATATATATATATATATATATATATATATATATATATATATATATATATATATATATATATATATATATATATATATATATATATATATATATATATATATATATATATATATATATATATATATATATATATATATTTGGTTGTTCGGCACTTTGTTCTGGCAAAGTTTTTATCAAAGCATTTAGATGTGTTAAAAATTGTAATTATTTACCATTTTAATTAAAATTATTTTTAATTTAATTTTTTTTATAATTTGCGAATCAATGAAAACAACTATCTTATGCATGTTCTGCAATTAAATGTTTTATTGCTTCATTTTTTCGTAATATTTAGTAATTTAGCATTTCACATTTATATTGGGAGTAAATTAAATAAAATTTTGAGTTTTGAAGAAGAGGTGTGTGAGTGTGTGTTTATTTTATTTTAATTGCAGCCAGTCACTCCGTTACCACAGAGTTGTGTGACGGAGAAACTTTCAGTGCATAAAGATCACTAGAGGATTTAACCTACTTTTTAAGTGATGTCTAAAATAATTTGAATAGTTGATATTACAGAGTAAAATTTCCATAATCACTAATAAATTTGAATTATCAAGTAATATATAATTAAGTTTGTGAATATCTCATATTTAGTGAAATATTTATCGTTTATTATCATTATCTTTTATTTCACGTATATGAAAATAAAATACTATAATCGATTTTTCACACATCTTCGGATTACTAGAATTCGTAATTCTTGTACAATGGTGCTTTCCCAACGATATTGAAATATTTTCAAATTATAAGTTATTAGATTAATTTTAATTAAATTTCGATTCCATAAGAGTGATGACATCTGGTTTTTGTGTGTGAAAAAAAATTTCGTTTCATGGCTTAATAATGCTTCTGGCATTGAATTAGAAAATAATTTAAATTCTGTAAAAATGCAAAATAAAATAGTTTTTAAATCGCATTTCTCTGAAAACAATACCCTGAGCAAATTATATCCACGGATATCATAATAAAATTAAAAAAACATTTATTCAAAGTGTTCCAAACATTCATAAAAAATATAAATATATATTTTAAATGTGATTATTATTATTCACAGTAAATGCTCATATTTTTCGATTTTGTTTTACCCTCCGAATTTTTTATTAAATAATTATTTAGATTGTTTATAACACTGATGAAGATATACTTTCAAGATTTTTTTTTAAAGAATATTCTTTAAAAGTAGACATGGAGTTTAGATACAGTCATGGAATTTACGATTCCGGGGACGTAGCAAATATTTTGAATGGAAATAAAGTCATGTAAATCTTTAATGCCTAACAGGATGATTATGAATGGTATATGCCAACTAAAAATAAAAAAAACTGGTCTTTAAAAGATTTTTCTAAGTTATTGTAGCAATGCTTTCAAAGTATTTGTCTGAACACCATTTGCACTGCTAAAATTAAGGGATGATCCATATTGAAAATGAAGCAACAACAGCAAAAAAAAAAAAGCATGAATTTGATATTTTTAAAATTAAATAAGAACATTAAAAAAGCAAATGGTGAGTAAAAAAAGTTGTGGAATATGCACTAGAAAAACGTTTAACGAACTGTGCAATACTTTCCACATTACTCTTTGACATTGTTTGGTTTAGTTCAGTTATATTAACGTTCCGTTTTAAGCAACACTAGGGCTATTTTGGGACGGACCTCGTAGTTTTGAACCGCGGTCAAATGACGAGGACGACACCTGAGCTGGCACCTTCCTCTCCACACCACGCCACACCAACGGAAGGGCGTTTGGCTCTGAAGCATTTAACGTGCAACAGACCCCCCTTACACGGCGGTTCTTTGGTGTAATCGGGTCTCGAACTTGAGACCCTATGGCTCACGAGCCGAGACCTTACCACCAGGCCACCGCGGCCCCTTTGATATTGAAGACATCCTAGAGCTATATCAGAGAATCATCCCATTAGAATTATAGGAAAGTCTTATCCTAATAATGTCCAGCCTTTTTGAAGCGTATTTCAGTAGTCTTCTGTTGATTTGTCGTTTGATCTTTTGATGTTTTTATTTAATACAAAAAAAAAAAAAAATTCTCATCTTTTATTTAATTGCTTCGTATTTATTTTGAAATTTGCCGTAATTTTTGGGAACATTTTATTAAGAGACACATAAACGCTCTGACATACGACCGACTTGTCCAGATTGACAAGTCATACATTTGATACATTCTTTAAGGCTAAATAAATCATCTCTAAACTCAACCTTTGATGCCTAACTTTCTTATTTTTTAAAAATCTAATACATTTGATTTGCCCCAAAAATTTTAAATTTCATTTAAAATCCCTAAAAAATTGTACGGCTAGTTTTATCTTATCCACTTTATATATTCTATATTTCACTCGCAAATCATACATCAAGCGTTTTATTTCGGAATAAATAAAAAAATAAGCGTTGTAAAAAATGGTATATTTACCTAGTAAATTGTATTTCGAATTTATATTTTTCATCATTATTTTCATTCGATCAGTTTGTAAAAATTGTACAGCAAATGCAAATATTCACTCTACTTGTTCATGCACATTTTACTGTGAATATGACGAACTCGTTAATTATGTGTAATTACTTTGATTTTTTATAATCACCGCTAAACTTATTGGTGATTATGAATAATTACCATATGATTATGAATATTTACCGATGGTGATTATGAATAATTACCACATGATTATGAATATTTACCGATGGTGATTATGAATAATTACCACATGATTATGAATATTTACCGATGGGGATTATGAATAATTATCATATGATTATGAATATTCACCGATGGTGAATATGAATTATCACTGGAAATTATACAAAAATCAATAGTTTATTACATTTCATATCTGCTGTGCAAAGTTTAAGCCCGGTCCTGAAATTGTTTTTGCTTTGATTTGAAAATGATATTTTGTGTTTCAAAGTGCGGCTATTCAAAGATCACGTAGATCGAAAAGCCGGGGAAAAAAAAAAAAAAAAAAAAAACGTGCATAAGACTGTTTCGTACTTCGCTTCAGATCCACGCCATCATGGATTTTTGGTATTATTCATTCATCCTCGCATGGTTCGGCGGCAAATTGTCTGCCGCTTCTTGATCTGTCTGAGAAACCGAGCTCTTAATGGGAAGTCCTCCTCCCCAGTATAAAAGTTGGGTGAATGCTTCGGGTATGTCCCCCTCACTTTCCCCTCTATTCCTCCCATTTTATGCTCCTATTAAAGTTTGTATTTCAAGCTTCCAACGACGTTAGTATTTTTAGACTCGTCGTTCTGTTAAAAGAGACACAGAGAGAATATGTTTTTTTTAATCTCTCCTTTTTGACCAATTAGACAGAAAGTTCGATGTTGAATTACAATTTTAGAATCAAATTAAATTTTGCATTTAAAGCTTCCATCGAAGTTTGTATTTTCAGACTCGTTGTTCTGTTAAAAGAGACACAGCTTGAATGCTTTTTTTATCCCTCCTTTTTGGCCAATTAGAGAGAATATTTGACGTTGAGTTGTAATTTCAGAGTCAAAAACAAATATCACTTCTTATATCTAGCTTGCTGTGTTTTCAACTATCGAGTTTATACACGCACTCAAGAGCGAAATAAACAAAACAATAATCGCATGCCAAAGACACCAGGTGATAAAGGGTTTTGAAATTTAAAAGTACTTTTTAATACTATCATAGATACAATTACTGCGTTTCATTGAACAAGTTGTTCAATGAAATCAAATTTTAAATGTTTGTGTTGCAATCCGTTTTGATTGAAAATTTAAATAAATGAGAAATATATGAGAGTATTCTTAAAAAAACCAAAAAGAAATTTTATGAATTAAAATTTAAAAATGGCATTTTATGCAAGAAATGTTCCTTTAGATTTACTTTTATAAACATATTGAAGCATTGACAAAAATGGCATTATTTTAAATTTATTTTTAGTAATTTGTTGAAACAAAAATATTCTTAAAAATTAAATTTTAGCATATGAAATAATTATATGCATGCAAAAATATTTAGAAAAATAATTGCTTAATTAAATTTCAAAAAGAATATGACTTTCCTTGTTTTTTTTTTTTTTTTTTTTTTGTGTGTGTGTGTGTAGGTTAATACTTTATAAAATCAATTGCTTTATGTAGAATTAGTTTTTTATTTCAACTATATATAATTTCCTTTCTTTACAATTTTGCATTCAAAATTTATATATAAATAAGAAATAAAATAAATGTCACCCAAAATGGAACTAATTTCACGACAAGCATGGTTCATTTATTTTAAAAATGGAAAAATAGCACAATCTTTGATAATAATTCATTCTTACTTTAAAGAAAGGAAATGTGATCTTCTTATAAGAATTTTTGCCTTCAAAACAATGTGGGAAATTCCTAATTTGCTCGAAAAAAAGTTAAGCAAATCAAAAAATGGTCGAGGTTATTTTTTCTACTTCAAAGATTTCGTATCAAATAACTTGTTTGAAAGATCTTTAAACAGAAGGGAAAAACCGAAAGCTGATTTTTGAAGATCAAAGTTTTCTTATCATATAGAAAAAGTAATTTTTTAACAGTAAATCAAATAATAATTTGTTTGCAAAGAACATTTTTTCCATGTTAAAATATTATCAATTCTGCAAGTCTCTTAATTTTTCTTTTCTTTTAATTTCTTCTAAAAACAACTTGAGTTTAATCTTTTTAAAAAGAAAGATAGAAGCTCAGTTTTCGTTTTCAAGAAAGTTGCTCATATTACTAAATGAAAAATGTTATAGAAATAAAAATAAGATTTGTTATTTTTATTATTATTGTTTGATGTAGCAAACCTGGTAAAAAGAATCAAAAGAAGTATTTCTTGCAACAGAAATTATTTAATAATATATTATTTTGTGAATATTTGTTTGTTTATCTTTAAACAGTCTATTAATCATGAACCAATAGCTAATTTCAAAACCATTAGAGATAAATGGACGTATATTTCTTTTTATGCTGTCCACATAAAAATGTTAGACACATAATGTTATAAAATACTTAAAGAATTGGAGAAATACTCTCAAATAATTGCAAAATCTAAATTGATACAGTCCCTCGAACCTAACAGTCGCAGTTAATAAAATTTTCTTGGCATTAATGTTTTGCACAAAAAAGCGTTCCTCTCTTCAACGATTGAAGTTGACTGAAATATGAAGTTTTATATTTATTAATTTAAGCCAATTAATGATCACTTCGAGTAGCTGTTGATGAACTTTCCTCGAGGTGGTATTTAAAGTTATTTAAAATCATCTCAGCCGTTCATTACTTAGTCGGGTTTAGACCGAGACAGAGAAGTAGAAATTTAAGTAGTTTATAAATGTATTGTGTTAAAACTGTTTCACTGGACTGTATCAAAATGTAAACTTTGTAATATTATTTAACATTATATTTTTTGACTTCAGCAACATAAAATATAATTATTTTGGTTATTTAAAGTATATTTCTAATTGGGAGAATAAGTTTATATTTACCGGATTAGAAATTAGTTATTGGATCTCGATTAAAGAAGATACCACTTGCGCCAATTCATAAGCCGAACAGAAATTCACAATTTTGTTGAAAAATGGATAATTTTGAGCTGTTTTTTCAATAAAAATAATAATTCGATAGAAAGAAATTTTTAAAAAAAGTTTATATATCTCGACATTCTTATTCAATGACACCTCACCTCTCCCAAAAAAATTTCCTTTATTCTAATTAAATATATTTTTCTTTTAATCAAATGTTTATTTCGTCAGAAAGGGCAAAATTATTTATAAATAGCGAGTTATCGAAAAAAGCATAAGAATAAAATATATTAGAGAACAATGGCGATTTAAAAAACACACAAAATAACATATTCCCTTTTTTTTAATCCGGAAATTTTTTTATTATTGGAAAATTTTATTTTTTAAATGAACTTCTGTTTATCTGCAAATTAATGTTTAATGTTAAACTTCTGTTTATGTACAAATATGAGAATAATAATTACCAATCTAATAAAGTGTACTTCTATATACTATATAGAAGTACACTTCTTCTATATAGTATAGAAGTATACTATATAGAAGTACACTATATATACTATATATAATTTCAATTGTTTATTTAAACATTTTTTAAACTTTAATTGTAAAATTAAATGAAGTGTTCTAGATTACTGGGAATATAAAATACGCCGAAATGTTTTGAATGAAAAAAAATATTTTCACTATATTATTTTTTGCAGATTGATAAAAGTACAATTAATTCCTAAGAAAAAGACAAAAAAAAAATGCCTAAAAATGGATTTTATAGTGTCTTCAGATACGGAATTTGAGGAATCATCATTAAAACGGGAACATTCCACATTTCTGTATTTTCTTAATGTAAGCTCATAATTATTTCTATGAATATTCCTCAAATAGAACAAAATGTTTTTGTGTGAAGTTTCCGTTTCAATTTTTATCAACCTTGCAGTCAGAATATCCTTTTCCTGGAGCTTCTATATTTTTTGACTAACTATGAACATAATAAATATGCCTGTCCAAACGTACTTTCCATTTTTCAAATAAATCTGAACTTCATGTTTTTTTTTTCCTCTCTTTTCTTGTACATAACCCAAAAGAAAGCAAAAAGTTTTATCGGAAACCGATAAAACAATCATGAAAGCAGAAGAATTCCCTTGGGACCTACCAATAACAATATCTCTAACGGTACACAGTGAATATACAATCGTATATAAGATAGTTGTCTGCAAGATTTTGTCCTGTTATTGCTATTGCTGTTATTATTTTTGCTCTGGGCTTGGCTTGTTTGATGGTGCTC
This sequence comes from Argiope bruennichi, assembly GCF_947563725.1. Classification (NCBI taxonomy): domain Eukaryota; kingdom Metazoa; phylum Arthropoda; class Arachnida; order Araneae; family Araneidae; genus Argiope; species Argiope bruennichi. The sequence continues at coordinate 95,826,735 of NC_079152.1, read as the reverse complement.
TGAAGGAAACGTAGAATGAAAGCTCTAATTGCATGGCTTATGATTTTTTTTCTTGGGCAAACCTTGATTTAACATTGTTAAAAATGGTACTTTCTTTTTTCCCTTTCTTATTTTTTCCCTTCACTATTTCCCTTTCAATCTTATTTTTCAAACGGCAAATAAAAGTTCTAGAAGTCTTTCCTCAATGTATTCACTATGCTGAGAATGAGTGAGAGAGAGAGAGAGAGACAGAAAAAGAATAATAATGCAGAAAAAAGGGAATAATTTGAGATGTGCTGCATCATTTTTTTTAAAGAAGAAGAGAGAGAAAAAAGGAGGAGGAATGTGGCGAAGAGTATTTTTCTTACTGAGAAGGGGTTTGGTTAGATGGTTATCTGCAATTTCACGGAAAGATTTGCGTCATCGCGATCTGAATGCTTAGCAATGGTTGAAACAACATTCGTGGAATTAGTCGATTTCGTTACTTCACATTTTGAATTTTTTGGGGAAGGTTGGAGAGGAAAGAAATTCTTTTGTATCTCTTTCTCCTCTTCACTTCCCTCCCCCCCCCCCAAGAAAATTCTGATGCGTAAATTTTTCGGAATCATATCGATTGTTGCGATAAACTAATGTCATTCCCTTCTTACTTTTTTCTCAAGTTTTAAATTAAGCTAATTTTGAAAAAAAAAATCATTTTATCAATTTTGGGTGAAAGGAAATGTACTTATGAACAAAATCAGTACAAGATCTTTTTTGTACTTACTTTAACAAAATGGAATTTGCTTATTTTATTCTTTATTTCTTAATTTTCATCAATAAATATTATCTGAAGAAAAATTTTAATATTTGGTGAAAAGGAATACTTCTTAAAAAATGCATGTTTAATCATTGCGTTAAAGTCAATGAATTATCTTTAGCAATACTTGTCTGTGTTTGAAGAAGTCAAAAATTAAAATAATTTACTTCACATAACTGAAAAAAAAAATCAGTTTTTCTTTCTTGTGACATTTTTATTTCATCTCTTAATTATCGGCGGATACCCTCTAAAATATGGTCTTTTTTTAAAAAATCTAATAATGAAAGAAATTAGATGAAAAAAGGAATAGGAAAAGGGGTGGGGGAAACGAAAGAGATATTTAATGCTTGTGAGCGAACCTGTTTCAGTTCGGATATTATCTGAAGAATATTCCAAGTAATAACTTTCGACAAGGTTACATTCATAAGTAATTGATCTATCGAGATATTTTTCTCCTACAAGTTAGATGAGAAAAGATAGATTAATAAGCTTGGAGCTTCCTTTTTGTTTTGGTTACGTTACATTTGGCTGTATCTGTAATTATACATAATCTTACATTAATTCTTGTTTTTTTTCACCTAAAAAATGGAAAACAACCATTCTATTTATAAATTTGCATAAAATCAAACTTAATTGAATTCGGTTTAAAAACGCTAAAACTCTAAATTTAAATTAAAAATAATTCCTACAGTACTATTCCAATAATTCTTAACACTAGATTTTGGTTATTATTTCATTAATTTTCACAATCTTTTTTTTTTTTTTTTTTTTTTTTTTTTTTCAATATGCACATTTGTGTAACGGATGTTTGTTAGATTTTGTTTAAAGAAATTCTTTTATTTTTCTTAAAAATCAGAGATTTAAACGAAAAGAATGCACAAGTATTTTATTTCCATTTAGTAATTGGGAGAAGTAATTAAGTATACATAACATATGAATTTTTTTTTAAAATATTGCCTTGAAATTGAATATAGAATAGTGAAAATTCATCAATATTTCGCATTGTCACAAATTTGCGAGTCTTTTCATTTAAATCTTATAATTTTCTAAAAGCATGAAATGGCGATAAAAAGTTGTGCTCGATTTTTTTTTTTTTTCCGTCTAAAAACGGAATTGTTTTGGATTGGCTGAGAAGAATTTGATATTTCGAAATATGTGTAATAATGTTTATCTCGCTATAAATTTGAATTTTCTTATATTAATCAGAAACTGTATAATTATGTCAGATTGTGGCGAGTTGGTAGCTGTAATGTAAGAATTAAGAGATACTAGGCAAATTTACAGGGTGTTCATTAATTATTGGCGGGGTTTCCGTACCTCATAACTTTCGAATGAAAAATATTACGCAAAAACCGATTACGTATTCGTAAATTACAACTCAAAGAATTTTATTAATGATATTAAAGTGTAAAGCTTGCACAATTTGCACTTTGTAGGCATTCAGCTGAAGGCGATTATGTATTCGTAAATTCGCTGAACAAGTTTTGACTCGAATTGAGGATGATGAAAATTACCTTCGGAAATGGTTCTTCAGTGACGAATCAACTTTTCATGTGTCAGAAAAAGTGAATAAACATAACTGTAGAATATGGGGTTCGGAGAACCCGCACGATTATCAAAAGTCAAAATTTGTTCAGAGAATTTACGAATAAATAATCGCCTTCAGCTGAATGCCTACAAAGTGCAAATTGTGCAAGCTTTACACTTTAATATCATTAATAAAATTCTTTGAGTTGTAATTTACGAATACGTAATCGGTTTTTGCGTAATATTTTTTATTCGAAAGTTATGAGGTACGGAAACCCCGACAATAATTAATGAACACCCTATATTAAGATGCAAGGCATATTCAGTTGACGATAATCAACATTTGTCATCACCGGCTACATTTAACTGTTTCGTATAAAGCGTCTGAAAATACATTAATAATGGGAAATAAAAAAAATAATCAAACAATTATAACAATCTTATTTATGAAATATCTACTATTTCTCTGCGACCGTTGTCTTGTTCTTTCTTATTTTGCGTTTTCAAAATAATATTTTTAGTAAAAGAATTGATTTTTTTTTCCTGCCTGTATGAGTTTAGACATCTTTTATTCGGTTTATACTTGATTTATATTATCACACTAAATGCGAAAACATACTGCTTGATCATTTTTTAATTTTAGGGCAAGTACATACGAATTGAAAAGTAAAGGTTTCAATATTTCAATTTTGTGATTCAAATAAATATATTGCAAAATTTTATGAAATTATTAAAATAAATTTAGAAGTTTCAAATTTTTTGTTAAGTCATGCCAAATCGTAGAACTGTATTAATTTATAATTTATTCATAGAAGAGAATATTTTTGAATTAAAAGATTTAATTTTATATATTTTCAGAACGAGTAACATTTGAAAATCACCGTGAATTGCTTTTTGGCATCAGTATTAAAAAATACTTCTGATTATAATATCCTTGAAATATATATAGTGTCAAATGACTTAGTCATATATTAAAAGCAAAATTTCAAATTTTCGTCCATATATTTAGACTTCCTTTCAAGCATTAAAATCATCAAAGGTTCCAGTTAAATACGCTGAGAGTAATACCAAAATTCAAAACATTTATTCAAAGTATATTCATAGTTGATTTTGTATTCATTGAGTGTTTTTTTTTTTAAATATTTTTCTTATTATCGTCTAACTCTCCCCCTTCTCCTACAAAATAAAATATTTATTCAGATATTACTTATGAAATAATTCATTTCATAAGTAAACTCAATGAAGTAATCCCCCACCTCCACCCATAAGAAAAATTACGCAAAATATAACTCATAAAAGTATACGCTACTTTTATGTGTCAAATAATTAAAAAGAAAAGAAGAAAAAGAGTTGAATTAATCGGGAAAAAGAAAAACCCTTCTTACAACAACTTTAGTTATGACATACACATCTCTTCTTATCAACCGAACCAAAATTTAACAACAACAACAAAAAATTTCATTGCTAGAGATAAGACAAATTACCAACATGAATTTTTAACAAAACTTTAAAGCTGAAAAAAAAATATTAAAAGAAAAAAAAACTCCTTGTGTTGTTGACAGCGATTAATCTCAACTTTTCACTACTAAAATCATTTCCAACAATGGCCTTTATCTAATTCAAAGGGACGTCATATCAGTTTCTATGGCATCAACGTCCATGAATTCATATGGCGTAGATTCCCTACCCCCCCCCCCCTACTTAAGTAATAGGAAACTTAGCGACTTGACGGCACCCCCAACGTCGCTAAAACATTCCCCTTCTCGCGTCAACAACGCAAGGGGTGGTAGTAGGGGAAGCAAGAAGGACAGATGCGGGGAAAAAATATATATATGTAGGTTGATTTCCCAAACAATAGAGCTATTGGACATCACGGCTTCTTCTTTTAAGTGCCCTCCGGCCTGTCGCCGTCTGTTATTATTATCCGACGTTAAAGCCTATGGCGAGATGCCAGGATATGTATAAATAGAGCATCAACGTGCTCTCTCCGCTCCGGATGAAGAAAGGGATGAGGCGCCGGAGGTGGACGCCGGCCTGACTGACGTTAGAGGCAGGCTGCGAGAAGCCCAAGAGCAAAACGATTAAAGAGAGAAATTTCGTGCTGCCATCTTTTGGGGAAAAGTGTAACTGAGAATGAAACTGGAATTAGCAGATTTATTTGTAATTTTATTTCATTTCAAGATAAATATTTAAAAATTAGAGGAAAATGTAAATTATTTGTGTTAAGAATATATAAATTTTCTCATTAAATTTAATTACATATGTAAACATATTGGACAATATCAAAGTAAAAAAGGAAAAATTTTGAATCATGTTTATTCATTTATAAATTAAACTGCTTCTATTTTAAAATTTGATGCATTTATTTATAATTGTTCGAAAATGGCGTCTTTGTATTTGTTTTAAAGCATAATTAAACAGTTCATGCTTCAATTTCAACTTAATGTAATTGTTCCCTGATGTTATTATCTTTAGTTAAAATTTTAAATATGGGTTTGGGAAAATATTTTTTTAAGGTTTGAAAACTACCAAACTTTACTTAGTTTTTCACATTTGCAGAAAACAGAATCATGGATTTTATTGAAAATTCTGCTCAGTTCGAAATTATTGAGTCTCTCTCTCTCTCTTTATAAAACATTTATATTTGATGAAAAATATGAAATAACTAAGGAAGTTTACATTCATAAAAATATTTTTAGATATAATGTATAGGAAAAATGTTATTCAAATTCGGTTTTTAAAATTTTATTCTATTCTATTTATTTATTTTCTATATGAGTGCAGATAAAAAAAAAAACCCAAATTAATTGCTATAGACTTCAAAATAAAAATAAATTGAATGTTAATCCATTATTCTGTCTTATAATTTGCTTAAAAATATTATAATTAGTTGCTATTTTATAAAAATTATCGCTCTTTCAAATCTTTTTTGAGTGTTATATTAATTATTATACGTCTTATACTAATATCATTTTAGACTTCCTGATAGAAACAGTATATTTTATTAAAAGTTGTTCTGAGACTTTAGATGTAAAAAAAAAAAAAAAAAAAAAAATGTTTATAATTTTTTTTTTTTGTTTCATTGAAAAAGTGTTATTATTTATTCTCTCTCTTGCTCAAATATGAAACATTGAAAGAAAAGCTAACTATGACAAAAACAAAACCAGATATTTCATTACATAAAAAAAAAAAACTTTTATTATATCTTCTGAAAGCATATACTGCATTAGTTTACTATGTTAATGCATTGTTTAAATTATTAAAATTACTCCATAAAAATATACCATTCAAAGAGAAATTAATGTGCAACATGAATAAAAAATTTATCTCTAGTTTCGACTGAAAAGAATTAATAGCAGAATAGAATAAGTTGATTTAAGAGAGCTGTAAAGGGTCGTCATAAAGAATTGTTACAAAATAAAATTTAAATATTCTAATTCATAGTGATGGCAGATCGTTTTCAACTAAAATAAAGGAATCTTTGCACATTTTGACAATCAGCTTTACATGCTGAAGAATTTAGGTTTAAGTGGAAAAACATCGAATAAAATTGATCATGTTTCATGGAAAAGATAATGAAATTGATCATGTTTCATGGAAAAGATAATGAACGTGAGTAACTCTGGGGTTTTCTCTTGCCCTTGGGGAATTAAATGATGTAATCTAATTAACTGTTTAGCTTTTAACATTCTCTTAATCTATTTCCAAATGATTGAACTAACTTGGATTTTGTTTTCACAGTATTAGGGGGAAAAAACTCATTAGAAATAAAATCATGTCTAGTTATAATTTTACATTGCTTAGATATTCTTTTTTTGCTTCGCTAATTCTTTTCATTTTTCAATTCCTTTAAAATAATTTGCTGAGTTGGAAAGTTGTACACTTATATATAGAAAGAACATATAGTAAATAAATTTTAAATAGATAATTAATTTTAATCAGTTAAACTCACAAGTAAATTAAATCAAAGAAGAAAAATTGTGAGTTTAAACTCAGAATTTCTCACAATACCCATGTTTATTCATATTAATTTCTTTAAAATATTAAAAAAAAATAGGGTAGTATTTGTCTAAAGTAAATTGATAGTTTCTAATTCATAGGACTTGACTGGTTCTTTTTAACCCTGTTTTATAATGTAAAATTTTTTAATGAATAAACTTATCATTTTCAAATAAGTTAAATAAATAAAAGTACGCTTTCAAGTAAGCAAATTTCATTTCTTTTAACGTCTCGTCGCCTTCGATATCATTTAAAAGATGTTCCCTTATATTTGATTAAAGTAAGAATTTTTGCAATAATGTATAAACAATTCCTAATTTGTCTATAGAAATCAAATTACTTTTATAAGGATTTTCAGTCCGATAGGAAAAATAATATGAATATGTTTTTTATGAGAACTGTTGATTTCGGCCGTCTCTTTGTTATCATAAAAATCCAGAAATCAATTTTGTTTAATCTGCAATCTATTTAAAAACATTTTGCATTTATTTTAAGCATAGAAATCATTTAAAAAAAAAACTGTCAACACTTAGACAGACGATCAGATGTCCATTTCTTGATTGATAGACAGTGAATCATAATTGTAACGCAGTATTTTTATTTTCTTCCAGCTGATGTCCGTTGTTATTGCAATCTTCCTGCTTGTGTGACATCCGGGTACATGTGCAAGTCGTCCGTCGGGGTCTGTGTCTCGGATCACTTTGGCTTCAACGGCGACATATGGCAATCTCGACATGCATGTCTGGAGCTTCTTGCAAATGAGGCCAAGCAAATCAGACCGTCAGAGTGCCCACAGAATTTCCCCGATGTAGTTCTGGATAGTGGAAAATTTCCTGCTCGTTTTTGCTGCAAAGAGGACATGTGCAATTATTTCCGCAATTCTGTTGATCCGCATGATCCAGTCTATAGATTGAATCATAGTTACATGACAGGTACGAATTTCTGTGCATTACGATTTTATTATTATTAAAATCATTTTGCTTTAACTTTGTTTCAAATATAGGGGACATTTCCCTAACGAAGTATTTCTGCACTGTTCTGAGCACATACCCTGTGCTCCTGTTAAAAAAAAAAGAAGATTCTACGCAAGAAAAATCAGGAAACAGTTTTCTTGACTAGTCATCCATTTATTCACATCGATCCACTCCTTATTTTTATATAATTTTCGATAAGTAATTTCATATCATGGTTACAAACATTTCTTAAAGACGATGAAAATTATTTCCTCCATAAACTATTAATTTCACGAAAAACTCGCTGGGTTTCCGCGTGAATGTTAAAATAAATTTGCTCTGTTTTTCCTCGCGAGCTAATAATCGCTCACACGCCACGTGAACGTCTGCTTTTCTTGACTGCCTAAGAATCAAGAAATCTTTCTGCATAACTTTCAAGACAACGGGAGTGCTCTGCCATCTCAGGTTAGGAAGGGGAACTAATCTCGACACTTCTTATTCGATGATTCAAAAATAATTGTTCGATAATTTGCAATAAAGGCACGAATGCAAAACTAGGGAAAATGTGGTCGCGAATACAACATATGGCAGTTCCATGGACTGCTCTCAAGGAAGTAACAATGAGATAGTTAAAAAAACAAAGAAAGAAACAGTATGTAAGTCGAATACTTGCTGGAAAGTGACTCTCTTCCAAGAGTATCCAAAAGATTCTCTTACTAAGCTAAGTTATTAAAGTCTGTCAAAAAAAATATATCCATTCAGTTGTTATAGCTCTTAATCTATAACAATTCCATTTAAGGGAAAAGTGCTATTTGATCTGGAATAACTTCTTTAAAGCTATGTAAAAAGCATTCGCATAAGGGGCCATCTACATATTTATATTTATATAATTTTTAAGTATTCAAACTGCTGTTCTTAATTTTCCGTACTTTAACTGTTTTTGTATATAAGAATTCTTTATATTTAAAATTTTAAGCAAATCGGTTAAGAGAATACAAGGAAAATGCGAGAAAAAAATCCGGGACTGCTTTAGTATATGTGCACACAGCAAATAGATCATTCTATTAACTTTTTCCTTTATGAAAAGTTCTATTTCATCCATTTAATATGGTAACTTTGCTCTAAGAGACATTTAATTTTCTTAATGTTTTCCATTATTTCCAATTAAACAAGACTAAATAAGAATTCGAAATCCATGCATTTATTTACGTATTTAATTTTGATTAAATGCAAATGAATAATGGAATAAAGTTATGTTCGAGGCGTTTTGATATTCTCAAAAATTTTGGATAAGTTTAGAAATTAAAATAAATGAAACAAGCTTAATTTAAAGTTTCTAGTTGCAACTAAATAACAAAAATCAGATAATATCTCGAATATTCCTTTACAAGTGAAGCATAAATAATATTATATTAATGATTTGCAATTTGAAGTTTCCATCAAACGATACTTGGAAACTTTTTAAAGAATATTTTATATTAAATTTCTTTTTAGCAAGAAAGCCTATAAAATCGATAGTAAACTGAAATGTTCATAAACTTAAAAAAAAAAAAAAAAAAAAAAAAGTGTTTTTTCTTCTTTTTTTTTTTAATTTATTAACTTTACATTATCCAAACACACAAGAAGTTACTTTTGTATTTTATTCAGTTACACTTCATTTATTCATATATTCTATGGTATATATGTACTTGGTGTAGAATTTTGCCACTGTGATTTTTTTATTTGTTAAAGATGTTAAAAATAATTTCTACAAATATAAGGGGCTCCCATTTCTCCCACTTGAAACTGAAATGTAATTGTAGTAGAAACTCTTTCATCCATGGATATTTCCTGCTTTTCTTAACATTAAAAAAAAAGTCACAGATATGAAAAGTTGCGACTCAACAACTAAGAGTTTTTTACATTTTGTTCTCAGAAATGTTGCTCTCAAGGTGTCATTACGCAATAAATCAAAACGTTTTGCAATTTTATAGTTGATTTTTTTCCCGCGTCATGTAATTTTTTTGAGATACTAATACTAACTCTGTTGCTTTCCGGAAGATGGCGCTGCAATGGTGTTCTTTACCATGTAGCATATGGTTCATTCGTCATCAAATTTGCTGGCAATATTCGGTCCTATTTTCAAATTAATGTAGGTTTGAAAGATTTTAGTGGACATTCTGTATAAATCTTTCTTTTTCCGAGATCATAATCTTGATTATTTCATGTATTGCTATATTTTGGGTTAATGAGGGAAAAAAAAAATAGATATAAATTAAAATGGCTATTTATTGCAATATTTATTTGTGGAGGAGGGGGGGTGAAATGAATTGCATGAATTTCAATTTGGATTTGACTATGTTGTCTATGTACATCCTATCTGCCATGTGAATTATTTTAGAATGTCAATTAAATCAATGTTCATTAAATTTACTAATAATTAAATCATACAACAGAAAGATCGAAGTGATCGAAATGCGTTGCAGACGACATGCTATCAAATATCTGAGACATTAAAAACGTTTTTCATGCATTAAATTGAATAGAATTAATTGGAACCTATCAAATATCTGCGACATTAAAAACGTTTTTCATGCATTAAATTGAATAGAATTAATTGGAACTGAGGGAAGGTTATATGTTAACGATATCAACTAATTAAAAAAATTCATCGCTTTTATTTAAAAAAAAAAAGAAAAGTTTCTATATTTCTTTTTATTTTCTCTAGAAAAAAGTAAAGGAGTTGAGAAATTTAAAGGGCACTAAATGTACTTAAAATGTTGTAAAATCACAACCGAAACATAAATAATAATAATAACATAGCGGGTTTTGACGAGCCAGCGACTGGACGTCAACCAGATGAGTACATTTGTTTTGAGGAAAAAAAGTGTGAAACGGAGAGCAGGTCTCAGAGGAAGAAAAAGCTTGTAATATATTCATTAGTATTGAATTTGGTGCATTTTTTTCTCTATCTTATTATTGATTCACATTCAATCGTGTGTTAAGAAAGAGAGAAAAACAATCATAATACGTAAATTTTAATTCCCGTTTTTCTCCTAATTCATCAAATTTTACTCGTGTGATATTATGTAATATGTATACAATATTCTCCAACTCGTTAGAGTCATAATTTAACTATTTGTTTTCCAAAATTGCCATGATTTTCGTATACTGGTTGCTTTTCAATGTGATCCATTTCAATGTATAATCATATTCAATGTATGATTTCTTTTCATTGTGGTCATGTTATTAATCATTAAAATAATTTCTTATTCTTTTTTAAACTGATGAGAAACTTTGCCCCCTATTTTAAAGGATCAAATTTGATATATTTACACGGAATAATTCAAAATTCAAAATGCAAAGGTAAGGATAGATTAAAAGCAAACTAAAATCACATTAAAAATTATGGCTGTAATACTAAACGATTTTGAATTATCCTTCAAACTGAACGATTTCGGCGAGATTTTTAATTTTGTTTTTAAAATCTCAGGTTGAATTTCATTTTTCTATTTCGTTCTGATTTTGAAATGTATCACAGATAGAAAGACAGACATAATTTCATAAATAATATTTCCCAATTGACAAAAAGATTAAAAATACGGAATTTTTTTAAAAATCTCGCTATCGAATTTTCTGGCAGTTACAATATTTACTCTTATTTGAGAAGATAAAATTAGATTTTCTGTTGGAAGTAATTTATTGGCCTCAGTATTATTTAAAATAAATTTCATCCAATATTTCTAAATGATTTACATTAATTAATATTATTTCTTACGATTGCTGCTTACTTTAAATTAATGTGTTTTCTTACAAATTTATGAATTTTTTGATACTTTGAAACTAAGTTAATAGTATTTTCTTTTCTGAGGGAAGTATTTTAAAGCGGCACGGGAATCGACACGAGTACATAGATCGGAAACCATAATTATGGGCCCTGCGGCTTGTTTCTCGTTTTCTTGATGAAAATAATAATGCAGTAAGACCGAATTATTTCCCTTTAATAATAGGATGTACCTCCTAAATAACGTACTTCCCACAGAAGAGTTACTCTGTGTACTATAATGATTCTTAGAACTCCAATTTTAGCTCACCGTCTCCTGCTTTCATAACAGCGATCCTTCCATTAGATCCCAGATGCTTTGGAATTTCCCTTTTTTCCTTATTAAAGAATAGAAGAATTTTTAATGATGCCATGATGAGAAAAAATTAAGTTTCAGAAAGAAATAGAATGTACTGAAATATCTTCACATTAGAAGAATTTATCGACCTGGTTTGTTTATTCAAGGCTGCAATATTTTCTAAAATGGAACAATTAAACAGGTATACAAAAACAATTAAAAGAATGTAAATTTTGAGGGAAAAGTAATTCTTTCAAAGATATATCTTTAAAATATGCGATGGCAATTTATGGAAGAGCATTACGTTTACAAATATTATTTTTTTTAATGTCTTTGGATTAATTATTGGAAAGCTCCAGAAATAAAAAAAAAATCGAATATCGTAAACAAGATGGAATTTAAAATTCCTTTGTAAATAAAGATAAATTCTTTGAAAAATGCGGCAATAAAAAAAATCCTTCGATACTGTAAAGACGATGGAATTTAAATATAGAGATTTACATGTTAAATAAAACTTTATCCATATATGACGTATTATATATATTTTTTACTTAACGATTTTAATTGCTAAGAATTTTATCTAATTATTTAGAAAAGTTATTTGATACTTAAGAACAATTTACGTAAAAAGGTTTGTACTCAATACATTAAAAAAAATGCGCCGATGTTGAATTTGTGTAGGGTATATAAACAAAAAGGAAATTTATATAGAAAATTACCGATTGAAACATATATTCATGTATAATGGTTGATGTATCTAAGACTATTAACCTACAAATAAATAAATAGTATCTATATATTTTATTCTATTTCTGTTAAACTAACCATTGGCAACTATTTTAACAGCATTTAATCAAATTTGTTGCTTGCAAAAAGTCTCTAAATTCAACAAATAAAGTGTTCAGAGAAGTAGGAAACATAAAATCATGAATGAAACATTATTTTGATGAACTTGAGACTGCTTTTCATCGACACTTGGATAGATTTTTGAGCTAGCTTTTGAAAGTATAATAAGGAACAGTTAGTTAACCAGTATTGAGCTGATTATCCACACCTGCCTTATCTCAGCAATCGTCATCGCCATTACACCATCTATATCTGCTATACTGGATATCTCCGAAGAGACACGATAATCCGCCATTCTGAAGTGTTGACAAAAAATTCGCGAATATAAAAAAAAATCCAAGCAACTTTTATAAGGCTGGATATGTGCATGCATTGTCCAAGTATAAAGTATTACCAAATAAATTATTTTTCGGCCTTTAAGCCTTATCTTCTCTGCATTTTTTACCCTAATATGTGCATCTTTTACTTAATCCAAGTGGTTTTTCTGTTCGTACATTGTTATATGACTCTAACAGGTTCTTGTGCTATTTTTGAAAACATTATTATTATATTACCGCTAGTTTTTAAAATAAGAGCATGAAACAGTTAACCAGTACCGATCTGATTAGTCATGCCGACCTTGTCGTATGAATCGCCATCGCCGCTGCAAATGTCTGTAATATGCTGGATATCTCTGAGGAGACTCGATAGTCCACCATTCTGAAACGATGGTAAAAATTCCAATCGGCTTTCATAAGGCGAACATGTGCATGTACTGTCCAAGTGTAAAGTATTATCAAATAAATTATCTTTCGGCCATTACTGGCTTGTCTTTCCTGTATTTTATATTTAATAGTGTAACCTTTACTTAAACCAAATGGATTTTCTGTTTATACATTATTATATGATTTAAGAAGTTTTTTGCGTTCTCTATTTGACCCAAGAGTTTGTACTCTAAAATTAGAACTATTCTAAAATGTTAAGTTGTATTATTTGTGAATTTTTGAACTGCATATTCTTTTTAGCATGTTAAGATTTTAGAATCTAATCCTTGACTTCTCTTCTTTTTAAGGTTACCTGTCAAATGATGATTACTTCTACAGACATGGTGGTAATAACAAAAACAATGAAACATCTGTTCACCAGAAGATGTGGTTCAAAGCTGCCGTCATAGCTGTGCCCATTGCAGGTGGATGCATTCTCATCATGTTAATCATCATGGCTGCCAAAATGCTGAAAGCTGATTATAAACGTCACAGAGAATGGACGGAGTTTCGTCGACGACACAGACTGAATACACATGTCGTCTACACTGGTGAAAAATCCCTCAGTCGCAGTCTGTTTTTCTTGCCAAAATCATTCAGCTGCGCTGTTTTGGGGAGTGACAGCAGCTACCGTCATCCACAGCTGCACAAAACCTATGCTTCTGTTGGAAGCATTGGGCAACCCAATAACTTATATAAAAACGTTTCCATAGCTCTATCTACTGATACAAATTGCACAGATGGTTCAAGAGACAAGTATTTTGTTTTCGATTTGTGAAGTATCGAAACAGGAGATTGGTAATCCTCTGTTTCATTTGAAAGTTTCAGCTGCTTAAGACATTTGCTTCGTACTGAATTACAGAGCTTTTTCTTTCCAGTTCAAAAGCCCGAGCAACCGAATAGACGCAGCAGTTGAAAGTGGCATGATGCATTTTCAGTCGATGATTGGCATGTTATCATAACATGTCGTGGTAATTGTAAATTTATAAAATTTTATTTTGCTTCTGAAGATGATATATGACTAACAGTTGTAGCTGAATGTTGTACATAGAATTTCTGAGCAATGCCAACTGTCCACATTTTGTGTTCCTAAGAGTTGTTGCTCAAATGTGTTGAGCACATCTCTCACCAAATGAGCTGTATCATTGTTCGTGTTGAGTAACTTTCATAAACTGGCATTTTATCTTATCTGGAAAAGTCTTTTGTTCTTTTCAGCAAAGGTACATTGAAAGAAAGGCGTAACATTGGCCAAACGTCAAGAAAAAAATATAGTGATGTTTCTTTCATGTTTGTCATTTGTGTTTAGTTCAGAATTCATTTGTTCTATGCTTCTAATTTTGCTTATTGCTGAGAAGAATTAGTCAAATGTATATTAACTAGAATTATAAGAAAGGCGGAAAGTTTTTCTAAGGAAGCATAGTAAAAAGCCCAACATATTTAACATTTAATAGCAGAACATAAATTAATATTTCACATAAATTTTATTACAATTTATTCTAGTTCTAACAAAAATCAGCAAAGACATAAAATCTCTTACTATTTATTGTCCTAGAAACTGACTCTAACCCATTTTCCTTCCAGAATACTCGAATGAAATTTAGTCATTGTCCTTGTGCGCATGACTACATAAAATACCGATTTCAATTTATTCTTCCTATTTAAAATAATTCCATTGTCATTCCTGTAAAGAAAGCCGTAAGTCGTTTGAAATCTCTGGCAAATTCATTAATTATAGATTAAAAAAACATTGAAGCAAGTAATGATTTTGTTTTAGCTAATAAATATAAATAATGATTTTGTTTTAGCTAATAAATATAAATAATGATTTTGTTTTAGCCAAATTATTAATTGTTCTTTAAATTAATATTGTGTATTTAACCAAACAATCCAGAAATAAATTGATACAATTTTAAGTGAAGCAATGTGAATCCTTCTTATTTAAAATATGATTTGTGGTTAATAATTCCCAACATATGCACAAAATAATATCCTTTATTCAAGCATAAATCCATATCTGAAGATAATTTGACCATTTTATTCTATTATACGTTGGGTTATATATGGTACTGCTCAATTAATCGATATTATTTTTTTTTAAATGTTATAGAATTAAAACAGATACTTATGAAGTTTTATATAGTTTGAAATTTATATGAAATGTCCTTTAACTGAATAAAAGTATTAAAGAAGAAAGCTTAAACTAAGCTTCTGACAGTGATTTCATTCAAATATGATTTTGAAAATTTTAATACGTTTTTATTGTTAACATTTCTTCAAATATTATGTGAATTATATAATTTGGAGCTTCAAAGTAGGATTGTGAAGACAAACATACAATTGTATATACCTTCTAGCTCATAACCTTAGTTACTCACTCGAACATAACAAATTCTAATTTATATATATAAAAAAAGTATTGTTATGAACTTTTTGAACAAACATTTTTTTATTATTGGAATCTTTTTTTCATTTTTATAAGCAACCATTTTAATTAGCTCTGCATAATAAAAGTTTAGCATTAGCATATACCCATAAATTTCGTATTACAGCAGATTTGTGTATTAAAAAACAGTACTTGCGTGCTATTAAAATCTGAAGAAATATAATTTAAAAATATTTGTTTATTTTGAGTTTTAATTAAAATTATCACATACTATTTTATTATATGAGTTGAATTAGAAAACTAGAAAAACGTTTGATATCAAAATCAGTTATTTGATGCTCAAAATATATTTTTAATCAAAGAAGATTAAAAATGTATTTGTATACAATGTATACAGTTTATACTGTACTCATTTGGCCCTCATTTGTATACCGTTCATATTGGGTGAAATATTTCGCACATTTTCGATTTTGTATTAATGTGAACTTTATTCCTCTTCAAAGAATTCACACGTATATTTTGCTCTTTTTTTAACCTGTTCGATTAATTAATTTCTTTTATTAACAAAATTTAACCTTACTGAAAATGTTAATCAAGCAAAGAATTTTTTTTTACAGAAATTAAAATTTTGTAACTGTAAAAAAAAGTTTGTTTATTTTACGTTGATTAACCGTGTTCTCAATTATCTCTAACTAGCATAAATTTAAAAAAAAGATCGTGGTGGTTTTTTTTTTTTTAAAAAAAGGTTTCCTTTTTTGCGAAAAAAGTAATTTAAAAAAGGTTTAAATGAAATGAATTTTTAAAGTAAACAAAGAATTAAGAGTACCTGACGATTTAAATATTTACAGAATGATGTATAAAGTATTTGCTAAATCAGTAGAATATATTAATATTTAGATTTCTGCTATTTAGAAAAACAAGTATTTAATTTTCTAGGCTTAACTTTCTTTAGATTTCAATTATATTTATTCTATTAATAACGTATATTAAAAAATGAAGAGCTGTAAGGGAATTAATATCTTAAAGCGAACTTTATTTATTGCACTCTTCAAATGCAAATATATATATATATATATATATATATATATATATATATATATATATATATATATAATAAAATTAAAACAAAAACCTCTTAGAATGCATAGATAAATTTAAATAGGATGCTCTTATTTTATTAAACCAAGCATTTCTAAGCGAATTTTAAGCCTTTCTAATCGAGACATTTTAACAGAATTTTTTCGAATGCTTTTCTATTTTTATAGAGCTTCTCAAATGTTCAAAGGCCCAATTGCTAGAAACAAATAATTAATTACATATATTATTCAAATTAATTTTCTTTACCTTATTTTATTGAACTTTTATGATAGTTTTCTATTAAATGAATGTGTTCATATTTTTAAATTCTTTACTCAGTTATTTATTTAGTGATAAATCTTTATTAAAAAGGAAACATTTCGTACCTTTTCATCATAAATCGAGTGAAAAACTTATCCGAACAAATATTTGTCATCTGTATGCATTTTTTTCCCTCATGTATCAAACTGTCTTTATTCATTTTGTTTAGATTTCGTATGTGTTACATGTTTAATGTTGATTCCCTGTGTTTTATCTTTTTCTTTATAAATAGCTTGTTATAGTATCGCGTTATGTAGTATTTAAAGATTGTTACAAATTATGTATTATATAGATATTTATTGAATGAATAAAATTATTCAACTGCTAATTCGATCCTCATTTCAATGTTTAAAGTTTTATATCACGATTAAAGTCATCCAGATGTTTTTAGACAAAGCAAAACTTTGGTGCTCAATGCAGAGAAGATGGTCCATAGGGAACATTCTTTTAATGTGTCTGTCTAACTTGCTGATTCTTGAGTTTTCATGTTTTGAAACATTTGCTCAAGTACAAAGAAACAGACAGAGTCACAAAATCGTTACTGATGGTCTTCAAATGTCATAATTACTATTCAAAATCTTCTAGAGGAAAATAAATGGCAATTACAATGATAATGTATGGTATCATAAGTGAAATTCAGAAAAAAAAAATATTTTCTTAGTTATATATAGAATAATATAATTTTATATTTATTTATATAACTATTTTTTTAATTATATATTATTTTTTTAATTATATATAATTATTTATTATATAATTATTTTATCAAATCTTTGGAAATTATGATTTTCCAGGAATACATTATATATTTTTTATTTCAAAATGGTGAAAGGATTAAAAAAATATAAACAAATTTTGCAGTCTTTAAACTATGAATGCTAATATGCTATAAATATAAGTTGATATAGTAAACCAGAAATTTAGGTATCTTCGTTTGTTTTTGTGTAGTGAATACGTATAATGAGAAATTCACTATGTTTGTTTATTCAGTAAAATGGAAAAACAAAGATGTAAACCGATTGTCTAAATTCATTTGTTAGTTTTTATATAATGAACTGGAATGCGTTGAAAATCTTTCTGTGGCCATTTATACAATAAATCAGAATATAAATTCGTCCCATACTTCATTTATTCAGAAGAGCCATTGGAACAGTTTCACGTTACAACTACTATATTATTGACTAACGTATCAAAAACCGTAACAATGATAATTAAGGTAACAGAAATTTTAAGGAAACAGTATGTTATTTATTCAGCAAAATGGAAAAATGAAGAGGAAAGCCGAATGTCTAAATTCACTTTCTGGTTTTTATACAATGAGCTAGAATTCATTGAAAATCATTCCGTGTCCATTTGTACAATAAACCAATATAAAATCATCTCATACTTCATTTATTCGGAAGAGCCATTGGAACAATTTCATGTTACAACTACTATATTATTGACTAACGTATGAAAATCTATAACGATGATAATTAAGGTAACAGATTTTTTAACACAATGGAAGTTTTCATGATAAAAACAACTATCCTCTAAATTTTACTGTACAATTTTCTTTTCAAAACAGAGTTATTTAACATCTCTTAAAGACACATAACCCGGAGGCAAGGCCAGGTCAGACGTCAAGTAGGGAAGTCTGACAGTGGTAATGGTGAGAAGTTGTGTCGGTTGGTAAGCAGGTTCCAAAGGCTTGCAGGGGGTTGGCAATCTCGGAGTTTCCGGCCGAAGATCGCTGATTTTCGGCGATTTGGCAACAACCCCATTGCAAGGCTGTACCTGCGTGTAGAATGAGACGTCCGGCTGGATGATTCCCTCTGCAGCCAAAACTACAAAATTCAACAGATCATATAACAGATATATGAAAATAACTATATATTTTTAAATCAATGATATTTCCATATTTACATGAAACATTCATTCATAATTTCTATTATCGATTGATTATTAACAAAATTTTTACCTCAGGCGTATTATACTATTTCGAAATCTTATATATCAGCTAAAAAAGACTCATCACAATTCATACCACAGCTATAACTGATGGAACAAGAATGTTTGTCTCAAGTGAATTTATCACTGGGTGGTTGGTTAGTTGATTTTACTGGCGCAAGAGCCATGTTTGGCTATGCTGCGCCAAACATATGTTAGATCAACAGGATCATGGTATCATAAAATATATAAAATTTTAAAAATATTAAAATAAATTTCCCTTAAGTACATAAATAGAAATGTCTAAAATCATTGAAAACAAGTACTGTACATGTGAAATACTTGAATAAATTTACGGCAAAGATTAAAAGGAATTAACCGAGTACATAACGTCATACAATAAATGTAAATTTTAAAACCAACAGATAACTACGAAATCGATAATTTTAAAAACTAAGATTGAAAAGAAGATATATATTTATTTATATTTTGTTGGAATAATAATATGGGAGTATCTTTTCTCCTGTTTGCGTGTAGTAGTTGGTAGAGGCGGAGTTGGAGGACAAGTGTCTTCAGAATGAATTGAATTTATTACTGGAGAAAATAAAAGAGAATATAAGAATCAAATATACATATTTTTTGTTCGCATTTGCTGAAATTGAAGCACATAATTATCAAAATTAATTGTTCTTACGGAAAGCTTTTCCGTGTTTCCTTCTGTTTGCATTGATGTTTGCGTTTTTTCGGGAAATATGCATGATATGAAGAGAAAAAAAAAGCTGAAAAATAAAACTGTGGGCCCACACTTAAACTGAGCATGTAAATTATACAAATAAATTAACAGGTAAAAAATGAGCAAGGTAATAATGAATATAAAAAAGATAATTAGTTTCATTTATTTTAAGCTGTTGGACAAAATTTAGGCTATTTTATTACAACAAGAAATTTTATGCATGCTTACTGATATTGTGGTGAATAGCATATAAGCCAGTTAACAGCTCTTTTACCCGAACAATTGTTTTGATATAATGGTTTAGTTACTGGACTGCGAACCACAAGGTCCCAAGTTCTACCCTTCGCACATCTCATACCACTAAATGGGTGATCTCGGACAATGAACCTTCAACCTTCGTACAGCTGTTGTGGCGCCATCTACCCGCAACTAAAGTCGTCAGACTCACTTGACGCAGCAACCACTCACACACTCGCTACTCAACTGGGTACAAGCCCATTAGACAACAGCTAATAATACATCACCACTCAACAGCCATATCGTTTCTCTCACCTCCGACTCACTGGAGGGAAGAGTCTGTGGTGAATAGCATATAAGCCAGTTAACAGCTCTTCTACCCGAACAATTGTTTTGATATAATGGTTTAGTTACTGGACTGCGAACCACAAGGTCCCAGGTTCTATCCTCGCGCATCACATATCGCTAAAATATCATGATTTTGTTCACTATGTTTCTGACAACCATTTGATGATTTTAAAAATACAATATAACAGAACATTTCCAATTAAGCGATGCCCCTTTAACCTGAATTGAAATTCGTAATATCTATTTTGTTTTTTTTTTGGTAATATGAAACGACCATCAAGAAATATTTCTTCATGATCATTCGATTATCAAGAAACATATCTTGATTATCATCTTTCATTCGTTTTTTCAAAGCTAATTTCTACATAAATGAATATACATGTATCAAATAGCAAAACTCTTCTTCTTATATATTTAATATGATTGTTATGCTTTGAAATTTATAATTCCATCCTTTAATATATCGACTGAGTTCTATAACCTGTTACCAAAATTACATCATGCTGCCATATGATAATAATAAGTTTTAATTTGCTCTTCATTTAATATCTAATCACGATTTGCTTTGAATGTCGTCAGCATCTTTTGTCTCACATAAATTTTATGTTTTAAATGCATTATTGACTGCATTCCTTGAAATTGGATATATACTTTAGCGTTGGTCAAATGAACTAGAATTTATTAATGATTATTTACAAAATAAAATCATAAATAAAAGCCAAATGTCCATTTTTTGGAGAAATATGTAATTTCAACTGTTAAAAAATTTTAGTGCAATGATTTGCATTTTTGAATAACACAAATTCTTTTCAAAATATAATTAAGCATTTGATAAGAAATTAAAAAAATATATTTGGAATTTTTTTCATTATATTTTTGAATATATCTTTACTAGTTCTGAATCCTTTCAACCGTCTTTGCTAATTTTATATCAATCTCCTAGCTGAATGCTAGCAAGTAATTTAAAGAAATGTAATTAACAAATTTAATTAAAAAGGATTTTGGAAAGATCCTTTTTTTCCATTACCATTAAGTTTGTATATTATTTTGATGCATCAAAAACAATTATAAAAAGTCAAAAAAATTTTTAAATCATTATTTTCTGAATAAAAATTATATCCGAATGTTAAATATCAAGCAAAAATATTGTTAATATCGCCATGTCAGATGATAGTGCGCCAATTGTGGCAACCATTCTTCTGTATAGATTCTGATTTTTGTTCTTTATGATTCTTGCTCGTCTCGTTTGGTGGTAGCGTTCTATGGTGAGCGTACAGTCGTGAATAGTATTGAACTGTTAATTACATATTGTTGATCACAAATTAGTTTCATCATTTAAGAAACGAACCAGCACTGGTCGAAACTTTATAGAAAAAGTAATGCATACAGTCCATTTAGTAATCTACATTTAGTATTCTACATTTTGGTTCGTCGAGCTGGAGTTTTTGAATAATTTCGTTTTTGTTTACATGGATTAGTTTCGTGGAATATTCTATTGTGTATGAATAATTTTCATTTAATGAATATGAAAAAACTAAATATTAAAAAAAAGACAGCATCAAAGCTCAGTTAACTCGTTTCGAAAATTTGTTATCTTTGGATAAGTCGGATGAAGAATTCAGTGATGAAATTGAATTAACAACAAAATTAAATAGAATAGAAGATTTAAAATCATCCGTTTGCGAACTACATCAAAAATACTGTGACACTGTGAAGAATGAATCTGAAATGGATAAATTCGAAGATGAACTGTTGGATATCGACTCCAGAATTGAACAATTAGAGGTAAGTAAGAATTAAACACCTCAATAAAAATTGTAGAATAAATAGTGATATGAATAATACTAAAGATAATAAACAAGCTGCTATGTCAAATTGTATAAATTATCGTATATCTGAAGTGCCTGTTCCCACATTTTCAGGCAATTATTTAGAATTTGAAACATTTAAAAATCAATTTAATGGTGTTATTGGATGCAACAATAATTTGTCAGATACTGAAAAATTTACATTATCTTCGAGCTTCGCTTAAAAATGAAGCAAAACTTTTGGAAACAGAAGATGACACATTTATGACTTTATTCCAGGCATTGGAAGAAAGATATGAAAACAAATGAATTATTGTTGATAACCATATTCAGTCAGTTTAAGAAATCGAAAAACTGTTACATGAATCGCCTAAAGATTTAAGAAAAATTGTTGATAACATAAATTGAAATTTAAGAGCTTTGAAAAATTTAAAGTTTGAAAGAAACAATTTGTCCGATATCATTATTTTAAATATTGTTTTGAGAAAATTGGATCGTGAAAGTCAAAAACAGTTTGAGCTTTCTTTGAAAAATACCGAAGTACCTCAATCGGATAATTTATTAACTTTTATGGAAAAAAGAAGTCAGGTCTTGGAAAACGTTCATAGGAATAGTTTACTGAAAACAAAACAACCCTCGACTCAAATTCGAAACAAAAGTTTTATGTTGAATTCTAATGAAGAAAATAAAAAATGTATTTTGTGCAATTTATCGCATCTAATATATTCTTGTAATATGTTTAAATAACTCTTCCCTAAAGAAAGATATGATGTAGCCAAAAAACATAATTTATGCATTAATTGCTTAATGGCGGGTCATCATTTAAGTAGTTGTTCATCGAAGTATTTATGCAATTAATTTGGGAAAAAGCATAATAGTCTGTTACATATTTCTAAAGAATTAAATAGTTCTGGTGCCTTCTGTAAGCAGAATGTTTCGTTGAATGACTCATTGTCGGCGCCAATCTCTAATATCAATAAATCTCTGGATTCTCGCCACATGGCCCAGTGGCCTTGAAAGTATAAACAGCGCAGAAGGAGAAGAATTATTGCTTTCCAATAACAGCTGGTTTTTAACGAAAGGCAAAACCGTCTTGTTAGCTACAGCAAATGTTTATATCGAATCTAAAAGTGGAGAAAGACTGTGTTTGAGAGCAGTTTTAGATGTCAGATCAGTTTCTAATTATGCAAGCACTCATTGTGCAAATTTATTAGATTTAAAGAAAGAAAAAACAAACATTGCGGTTTCTGGCATTAATGGGTTAGAGATGTTCGTTAAGTCGAAAATAAAGACTAATGTTTCATACAATAATTTTAGTTTTTCAAGGTTTTTAGAATTTCTTGTTGTTCCAAAAATAACAGATCTTACCATAGAGCTGAGGATTTTACCGCGCCGAAATATATAGATGTTTCTCATATTAATTGGCCAAAGAATGTTAATTTAGCTGATCCATCATTTAATAGTCCTGGGAAAATTGACATTTTATTGGGAGCGGAGGTCTTTTTCGAAATTTTGAAACCTAATGGAATACAGCTTTCGGAACAAATAATAATATTGCAGAATTCTGAATTTGGATATGTGGTTAGTGGAGCAATTGAAAATCCAATAGCTGAAAATCGAATGTATTGTGGTCAATCAACCCATCGCTTTGCATTTATAGCGGATGTCAAAAAAAAATGTATAGACAAATTTTAGTTGAGGAATCACAGCAAGATCTTTTAAGAATTTTATGGAAAAATAATGACGATGATCCTATCAAAATTTACAAGCTGAAAACCTTGACACATAGTACAAGTTGCGCGCTATTTTTAGCAACACGAACCTTGAAACAATTGGTCATTGATGAAGGTGAAAAATTCCCAGTTACAGCACCTATTGTCATGCTAGACTTCTACATGGATGATTGTTTATCTGGACGAAACACATTGGATATTACGAAAGAATTACAAATCCAACTTACTCAAATGCTCGCTTGTTGTGGGATGGAGCTGCACAAATGGTGCTCTAATAGCCCTCAACTTTTGAGTCATAACTGTGTGAATACTGACTACTTGTTCGATTCCTCAAACGAAGTAAAAGCTCTGGGCCTTTTATGGAAACCTCAAGTGGATTGCTTTGCCTTTAGAATAACTGTAGATAATTCTGCTAAATATATAAACCGAACTGTTTTATCAGTTATTGCAAAAATTTATGATCCCCTTGGCTTGCTTGGACCTTTAATTACAAAAGCAAAGATTTTCATACAAACTCTTTGGCTTTTAAATATACATAGATTGGAATGATTCACTTCCAACAAAAAAATCTCAAGAATGGACCCAGTTTTTGGACTCACTTCGCAAGGTTAATGATTTGGACATCAACAGATTTGTTCTTACGGAAAATGTAAAAGTTGTAGAACTTCACGGATTTTCAGATGCAAGTGAAAAAGCATATGGAGCCGTCATATATATAAGGTGTATCGCATCGAATGGAAAAACTACTTCTAATCTTCTTTGTAGTAAATCCAGAGTTTCCCCTTTAAAGACAATCACAATTCCTAAAATTGAGCTGAATGCTGCTGTGCTGTTGTCTAAACTTGTAACAAAGGTTTTCAAGTGCTTAAAACTAGATATACCAGCTATTCATTTGTGATCAGACTCGAGCATAGTATTATCCTGGATACAACAATAACCACATCTGCTCAAGGTGTTCTTTGCCAATAGAGTGAGTAAAATCCAAGAAGTGACTTTCAGTGGCACCACGTGCGTTCAGAAGATAATCCTGCCGATCTGGTATCCCGTGATCTAGAACCTGAAAGGCTTCAATCGGAAGTTCGGATTAGTCCTTCGTTTTTGCAACATAAACTAAAACCAATTTTGAACAAAGAATTAATATGTAATAACTCAAGGGACTATTTATCTGAACTGAAACCGCAGCCGGACACTTCTTCATTACGGATAACTTATACTTGTAATTGCATTGTTAATCTAATAGGAAACTGTTCAAAGTATCTTAAGCTAATTAGAATTTTTAGTTTCATTCGCAGGTTTCTTTTCAATTGCAGAAATCCTAACCATAGAGTGGTCGGTGCATTAACGTCAGCTGAAATCAAAGAAGCAGAATTAATAATTGTTAGTTTCATTCAAAAAGGCGTGTTTTTCGAAGAAATAAATTCGCTTAGTAAAGGACAGTCAGTATCTCCAAAAAGTAAGTTATGGTTCTTAAATCCCTTTCTAGATAAAAAGTTATTCGTGTAGGTGGTCGATTGGAACAATCGAATTTAAGTTATGATTCAAAATTCCCCATTGTTTTACCTTCAAAACATATGTTAACCAATTTGATTGTGCAACACTATAATGTAAAATATTTGCATGCAGGGCCACAAGCCTTATTAAATTTTGTTAGAGAAAGGTTTTGGCCTTTACAAGGTAGGAACTTATCTAGAAAGTTGTAGATAATAGTTGCTAACCAAATAATGGGAAGTCTACCACCAGATCGAGTTAACCCTGGTGCAGTGTTTTACAAATCTGGTATCGATTTTACTGGCCCATTTTTAATTAAATATAGAAACCAACGCAAAGGAATTTATCATAAAATTTACCTCGCACTATTTGTTTGCTTAGCCACAAAGGCTGTCCACTTAGAGATAGTTGAAGATTTATTTAACTTCAGAAGCGCTGATAGCTTGTCTAAGAAGGTTCTTTACTCGTCGTGGAAAAAGTACTGTTTTTTAGTGATAACGCTACAAACATGGTGGGTGCTAATCTAGAACTAAAAAAGTTGCATAACTTAGTTGAAAAATCGAAGGATAAGATAACTGATTATTGTTCATCTGAAGATGTAATTTGCAAGTTTATCCGTCCTAGAGCACCTAATTTAGAGGCATCTTGGAGGCGGGTGTTAAGTCCTTTAAATTATATTATAAAAGAGTAGTAGAAACCACTTAATTAACGTATGAAGAATTCTAAACTGTTAGTAATCAACTTGAATCCACCTTAAACTCCACACCCTTATCGACCGACCCCAATGATCTTAATGTTCTTACTCCAGGCCATTTTTTAATTGGTCGCCCTATAACTGCCGACCCTGAAATAGCAGGCCCTGAAATTAACGTACCTGCAAATAGATTAAGTAGGTGGAAATTGGTAACCAAGTTTGTACGAACAATTTGGAAAAACTGGAAGCGTGATTATTTATATCATTTCCAACAGAGATACAAATGGAACTTCCAAAAAAAAAAAAAAAAAAAAAAACAATATTGTCCCAGGCAGCATGGTTATTTTGAAAGAAGACAACACACCTTTGTGTAAATGGCTTTTATGTCGCATTGTAGAAGTAATTCCAGGTAAAGACAACAATGTACGTGTAGCTATAATTCGCACTGCTACAGACTCGTACAAAAGGCCAATATCTATGTTTGCTGCCTATTGAATAATTTGATTGTATATATTAATCAAACTTATAATTACTTGCATAAATAATGTTAATTATATTGTGAACTCGCATTGAATAATAATATGGAAAAAATGTTGTTTACTTAAGTTTTTCAAATCGATTGAACTTTAATTTGTTATATCTTTTACTTGATGATTAATTGAATAATGTAATTATTCAATGAAGGGGAAAATGTTAAATATCAAGCAATTATATTGTTAATAACGCCATGTCATATGATAGTTAGCCAATTGTGGCAACCATTCTTCTGTATAGATTCTGATTTTTGTTCTTTATGATTCTTGTTCGTCTCGTTGGGTGGTTGGCGTTCTATGGTGGCGTTCAGTCATGAATAGTATTGAAGTGTTAGTTAAATATTGTTGATTAAAAATTAGTTTTATCATTTAAGAAACGAAACAGCACTCGTCGAAACTTTATAGAAAAAGTAATGCATACAGTCCATTTAGTAATCTACATTTAGTATTCTACACCGAACATTTGATATAAATAATATCCACAGATAAAAATTATGTAGAATTTACTCTTGATTTTTACTATGTTACTAATTTAAAAATTTTGCTTGTATTTCTCAACTTATAAAATAAAATTTCATTTGTGTAAACTGTGAATTTATGTAAAATCTTAAAAAAAAAAAAAAAAAAAAAATAAAAAATAGGAAAAAGAATGCAAACAGAATAAAAAATAAAGGGAAAAACACAGAGTATAATTATTCAAATTTTGAATTGTTAGGTCCGTTCAGAAATTTACCTGTCCCCGGAAAATGAGATGGAATTTCTTCTGAAAGACGAACCACTGCTGTCTTATAAGGCTTTCGACAACAAATGAGACACAGTAAAATGGAAGCGAGAGTAGTACAACAAACGACAACAATTATCATCCTGCAAAAAATATTAAAATTATAAAATTTAATACCTATGAGTTAATAAGAGTAATTAAAAGTAATTTCTTAAAATTATATACTAATAAGTGCATGATAAATCTCAATATAATCACTTCAAACATTCATGAAAATATGGCTTTGGTAATGTTTGATTAACTTTGTAAATGATTTAACAGATATTTACAAAATACGTAGAATTATATAAAACATTACCAAAAATATATACATAATTATAATAAACAAATATTACAGAAACAGCCATAAAGCAGGAGGATTTCTCTGACAAATATCTTCCTTATTTTGCAAAATTTCAACAAATAAGGAATTTTTTTTATCTCATAGAGGTTAATTAGATTCCGTTTCCATTCTTAAGTAACATGAAAATTTCATTGGAGCCTAATTATGAATCATATTTAGATCGAAGAATAACACCAGATTGATCAATTGATTTAATCAGCGATTGTGGACCAATAGCTAACTATGTAAACCTCTACAGATAGACGTATAGTTCCAGTTGCAAAAAATACCTTACATGTCGTGAAGGAGGATCTGTTATACTGTTTGAGTCCATAAATGCATTTCTGAAACAGTTATGAATTCAAACTTTTTATATAAACCCCCGGTGCTATCAGTTTTATTTAATAAAAAATATTTAATTGACACTCTTAAAACATACCATAAAAAAGCCCAATATTTTATGATTAAAATTAGCTGTGTTATAACTGTTTAACATAAATAAGAATAGCATAACAATTTATTCTAAGGAACAATTTGAGAAAATAACATAAAGGGAATTTAGTTTCACTTAGCAAACGATCCCTTAAAATCACACTTGAGGTGTCGGATTTAGTTGCAAAATTGGTCTAAAATTGAAATTTTCAATGTTTTATAATTCCATTAATTTTAGTAACATAATAATAATTTTTTGTTAAAAATATTGCAGTACCAACAATATTTTAATGCACATCATTGATAGGGCAGGGATTGTATAAAAAATTCGATTACATAATTTTTTAAGAAATATTTTTATTAATTCAAACAGTATAAGATATAATTTTTTAGGTCTTTTAAAACATTTTTCCAATTGAATCTATATATCTATTTTTAACATATGTATATGTCTATTTGGCCATGATAAGAGTGGAAAACATGTACATTGAAATTTCAAAACCTTATCAAATAAACTTCTTGCTGCTTCGAAACGTAATTGAAATCTAACCTAACCAAATCCGAAACCTTACCTGCACTAACAGAGACCTTATCTTAGACAGGATTAGCGATATTAAGAAATTAATTTATATGAAATTATAAAACAGAAAAACTTTATAAAAGTAAATTAATACTCATAAATATGCATAAAAATTAATTTATAGATGATAGTAATATTAGTGACATTACATATTTTAGATCATCTTAAAATTTCAGAAATGAATACAAGATTTAAAATTATTAATATTTGAATTTAAAATGAAAAGAATTGGCATCAACAAGTTCACAAATTAAGTAGCAAAAAAAATAAAATTATTTAAAAACATTTTTAATGCTGGAAATACTCGAAAAGCAATGCTCGAAAAAATTGCGATTTGCGGAAATATGTTAAAAAAGTCTGGATTTTTTCCAATTAAAACAATTGATTAAAAAATGACCGATAGATGGCACTCACGCATCAAACTGAAATGGCTTTTGCATATCAGGAAAGCTATAAAACAAAGGCTAGAAATGCATTCGTCATTCAGTGTCAGCAGCCACTTCACCGGATCGAGCATTAGTAGATAATTTTTTTTTTATAAGAACACTGAATCCATGGTTACAACATAGTGAAAAGTGAGTAAAAGCCTTATTTCATTGAATGTGATACTAAATTTAGTACGACGTTTTGAGGAAACGGGGAGTTTGAAGGATCGACAATGAAATGGAAGACTATCCATCAGTGCGACAGTGTCATGTGGAATTTGGTAGTTGAGACATCCATGGGGAGTAGCAGAGCACGTCAAGCTGAAAGAGTAATTGAGATTCCGGAAGAGTCGATCTGATGCATTCTGTACGGAATCTTGAAACTGAATCTGTACAAGTTACATGCCCTTCACTAGTTATTGCCAGCAGATTCCGATGAAAGACAAACCTTTGCATCATGGACGCTTTCATAAATGGAACGTGATTCACAAATGTTGTTTAACATCATGTGAACAGATGAAACGAAACCCACTATTCATTGCATGATGACGTAAATGCGAAAAAAAGTCATATCTGGGCGACATCAAACCCATGTGAGCACATAACCAAACTACTATGTTCTCCGAATGTGACTGTTTGGTCACATCGCGTTCTTCATTTTAGATCCTTTCTTTTGTGAAGATCGTTGTTCTGTATCCGGTTGGAAAATCTGTTCCGTCATTGCAGAACGGTATCTTACACTTTTGAGAGACAACGATGACATAACATAACACCATCCTGTGCCTCCGGTGCCTATTTACTCTAAGTTATCTAACCAGTTGGATGAGCACAGGATGGAAGGAGGGGGGGGGAAGAAAATTGTTGAAAGAAAGAGACGACATCCAGGGTTCTCCAGAGAGAACCCCATCGGTGTCAAATCCTACACGACTGTATTTAATTTTTTTGGTGAAGTAATAACTGAATGGAGGGGACAAGAATACTTAAACAAATGGTGACTTTGAGTTGAACTTACAGGGAAATGAGATTATTAACTGAAAACAATTGTTAAATTACATTGAGAACATCTGTATGACATGTATAAGCATATAAATAATCATTGAAGAGTCAGAAATCTGTAGCGTCCGTCTGAGTCCTGTGATTTTGATTTCCTTCGTGAGAAAAAGTCACTTTTGAGGGACTTCTGAAGTTATAATTTCGGCTGATTTTGTCAAGTGGCATTTTGGTCTCAGCTATTGTGTAGTCTTGAAGAGGTCTTGGTATTTATGAATATGGTTTACTATGGAGTGGATCTTGCCGCGTGAAACGGTATTCGATGCAACTCTCATGTATCATTCTTCCTCGAGACTTGTTTCTGTCTTTCTCATGTGCCATGAGAGAGTCAGTAGGCATTCGGTGGCATAGTGAAAGACAACGAGACAACGTTGTGTTTTGCAGCAAAGATATGCGTCTCTTGCCGCCACCTTCATGCAGAATAGCGCCCATCCTCCTAGTCACATTCACTGAGGACCAAGTGATAAGCCGAGGGTGTAAGATTAAATGGCTTTCACGATCGCCAGACCTTACTCCTGCAGACTTTTGGTTGTGGATATACCTAAAGTCTCATGTCTACTGGGGTTCCTGAACCACTTTGAAATAATTAAAAGATGGCATTCTTTGGTTCATCGGTGGCATCGATGCCGTCAACGCTCGGCTATAATAAGCGTAGTTACGCGGTTCACTTGCTTAATTCCTTGCAGTGGTGTTTATGTTGAATATCTGTAGCTTTAAAATAAAATGCGCTGTATTAACCCTTTAAAGGGCCATTTTTTTCTAGTCATGTTATGTTAAAATATTTCTTGGCTTGAAATTAGAATAAGAAAAGGGATTCATATAGCTTATTAGATAAATTTAATTTGATTAATTAATTAATTTAATAATAATTATTAATTAATTAATAATTAAGTAACAAATCAAGACACATTATTTTGCGTGAGATAAAGAACTAAAGCATCTAAGTTTCTGTCTTTCTAAAAAATTTTGTCAGAACTTAGGCCAACCTACATAAATTCATACAAAGATTGATAAATTTGGTGGGAAGCATACTTCCCACGGCCCTAGAAAGGGTTAAGTTACTGTGCTCTGTTTTCCTGATCTGTATAAGCCATCTCAGTTTGACGTGTAAATGCCATCTATCGGTCAATTTTTACTTATTTTTAATGGGGGAAAATCCATAGGTTCTCTGAACATATTTTCGCAAACTGCAATTTTTTTTCTAGCATTATTTTTTTTCTAGAAATTTTTGAAGTTTTCGCGAACTTATAGCACACCTTATATTAAATTAGCATGGGGATTTTATTATGATAAATAGAGAAAAGAATATTATACACAAATTTAAACAGCCAACCTGAATAAAATTATTTATGCCATTATATAATTTATATGCAAAACAGACTCAAAAATAATCTAAATAAATATTGAGTTCTAAAAAACATCCATTATATTAAATGATTTAAAATTAAATAGTTACATATTTATGTAACATTTCTAGTCAAATGTTTTAATGGTGTGAATCCATAAACAATTGAAGTTTCTGTGTGATTATTTGCTTACTAATTTATAGAACTAACTAGCGAGGGTAGAGATTACACTCCCTCTTGTATTTTATTCTAAATCCTATCGCAACCGCGATAGGATTTAGAATATGTGGAGTTTCTTTTTCGAAATATGTGAATTTTACGAATATGAATTTTTGTTTTTTGAAATACATGTTCCTTAATTTCAATTTATTATATATTTTTAAACATTGAACATTTAAACATACTTACCAAAAATACCATTCAATGTACAGAGGAGAAAATGAATAAAGTTCGGGGAAATGGTTTGAATCTTGAGCCGATGGCCCTGTATTCGTTCCTTCAAAATAAATAAATAATATTATTAATAATAATAATTACAATATTAATTTTATTTTATTTCCAAGTAAATAAATTTTTATTATATTTGATGCCAACTAAAACAAATCAATTTTGGATATCTTAATTTCCAAATTTAATTATAATATCAAATAACTTAGTTTCCTGATTTAAAAGTAATCATTGTTACCATTATATTTATCCAGCTTTATAGTTGTAGAGTTTACTGAAGCGTCTAGACCAAAAGTTCTTGATCAGATGCTTAGTAACCATTCAGAAATTAGACGTTTCGTGGTGCCATCTATATGTACAAAAGAAAAGTCTGGTAGAAACTTAAACCATTATGAACCCTGAAATAAGAAGAAATTAATCCAAATTATATATTAACTTTTATAAAATGGAGGCAAAAATCAGTATGTATACGAGAG
The DNA here is from genome assembly GCF_947563725.1 of Argiope bruennichi. Classification (NCBI taxonomy): domain Eukaryota; kingdom Metazoa; phylum Arthropoda; class Arachnida; order Araneae; family Araneidae; genus Argiope; species Argiope bruennichi. The sequence goes on along the minus strand of NC_079152.1, from coordinate 95,794,649 downwards.
CTGAAATGATCAATATTGAAAGGGTTAAGAAAACCCTCTATTAAAGAAAATCGGTTTAAATTACTCGTAAAATTCATGTTTCCGTAATGTTTTAAATGTCTCAGAAAAAGAAAATAAAAGCTCCACAGAAAACCAATTTCTCATGTTTTCTTACATATATACACATAGATAAAATTTAAGCTTAAAAAATGGCATTTTAATATGAAAATAAGACAATAAAGGCAGTTGAAAATAGAATAATCTTCGTATGAATTTCCAATAGGAATTCATACGAAGTTCATGTTAACAATTGATGTATTTGCATACCTGGTTTTAAAAAATCTGAAAACACAAATTCAGATTCTTCTGATCTCATAAAAAAATCCATTTAAAAATCTTAATGAATTCTTAATAATTAGATTGTTAATTTTTAATCTGATAATTTAGAATCTATGTTAGAAGATTCAGAAATCTTCCTGTAAGTAAAATTGTTTATTCAATAAATTTTAAAAAACTAAGTTTTGATGATTTATAAACCTACATAATATTATAGAAATATAAACATGAGCTTTATTTCAAAAGAATCTGAGGTTTTAGAGTGGCAATAGCTCTGTGACATTATTTTTAACTATGGAGATCATCAGTTATTTATTATAGGGTAAAAATACCGTTTAAGATTCGGAATTTGAACCATACAGTAAATCGAAAGTAATCATTTAAATGGTTTTCCAATATCTGTAATTTTATTTAATTAGATTAAGTCCCGCTTTAAAACAACACTAGAGCTATTTTGGGACGGACCTAATAACTTTCAACTGTGGTCAGATGACGAGGACGACACCTTGGCAGGCATTCTCTCTCCAAACATCCGCACTGTACCAGCTGGAGCACATTTAATCCCGACTTATTTTAACGTGCATATATCTGCTTACATGGCGGTTCATTGGTGAAATCGAGCCTCAAACTTTTCACACCCTAAGCCGAAACCTTACTACCAGATCACAGCTGCTACTGATATCTTTAAGTCAACTATCTAACTCTCCGACCCGCCCTAAGGCACACGGATTTAAACCATAAAACTGAATGACCGGACCGCCGCAACAGCAATTGGCGGGAACTGTGGTTGAGTCCTAAGGGCCGTCACCGGCCACGGTACAACCCTCCCCGAAGGAAGTACGTCCCGTCATCGATGGGAGGAGCCAGATCCTCCACCTATTAGTGTACCCTCCAGGGTGGTGAGATCCAACCACCATGCCGGAAGCATTTCATCCTCATTTCGAGGTGCCCCCCCCCGAGGGTCACTGATATCTTTAAGAGTGAATTGAATACGAAGTACATAAAAAATTCAAAAAAAGAATAATTTCAGAATAAATAATATTTTTAATTGAAAATTCTTTACTTCAAATGTTATTTTGAACTGAACGGTAAATATTTAATGCACAAATAAAATATTCTCATTCTTTCAATAAAATGTTATTATTATTATTATTATTATTATTATTATTATTTTTGCTTTTTCGCATATATTGTGTGGAAATAGAAATTATTAAATGTCAAAAATTCGACATCGATCGTTATATCTGTCAGTATGTCTGTGAACACGGTAACTCAAGTAAGATGAATGAAATTTAGTTTGCAGTCAAAATTTTATTCACATGTTCAATTTGAATAAAATTTTAGACGTAGTTGGCCAAAAGGAAGAGGCAGTGAAGACAGTCTACATCAATTAAGAAGCTAATTTAAAACACGTCATATTGTGTTGCTGAACGAAAAGTTGAAAGGAGAATATGTATTTGGGCCTGTTGTGTCCAAATAAATATCACTAATTCACACCATACATTTAAATTTAATATTATTAATTATGATCCATTTTAAATATAAACAAGGCTACATAAACACTAGGAGGCATTTCAATCTTTATTGCCATGTGACATGTGTTATTTCGGGAAGAAAGTATAAAGCATCTTAAAAATTTTATAGGCAATAGGGACTTGCCATTTTTAAGCTGTTGGCACATATGAGAGTCTGTCAAACAGACGATGAAAGTGGAGATATATTGTAATTTCTCAGTTCATATGACATTTTATTTTAATTAATATAATGATAATTGAAACCTTACTGCAGTTTCTTTTCTAAGTTTTGTAATTTTTTTAGTTCCTTTTTTCAAACTTATTTTAATCAATCGTGTTTCTGATTAATTAATCTAATATTTAATACACTTCAAATAAATTAAAAAGAGATAAGATGATGAAATAGGGTTGAGATAGGGTTTCAAGAATATACTGTATTGGATTGCATTCATTTTTTACAAACTGACTTGCAAATAAAAACAAAACTTGTTAATCAAAAAAAAAAAAAAGAATTCTTAATAATAAAATTTCGCGATTAATTTTATCAGTCCCTCTGGTATTACAACGCTTTTTAATGCCAATAAATTGTTGACTGAACATTTAGAAATGTTTTTACGAAATATAGAAAACGGTTATACAAAATATAGAAAGCGATTACAAAATATAGAAAAAGATTATACAGAATATTACAAAATATAGAAAACGGTTACAAAATATGGAAAAATGCTATAAAATATTTTATGTTTAACTATAAGAACCAAATGAAAAAATGAGCATATGTAGGGAATTAGGAATAAATTAATAATACCTGAATATTTCTTAACTATACACACAGAATAAGACGTAAATATGCATAGATTAAAAACAAAAATTAGTAACTAGGAAAAATAATAATTAACAAACATTGCACCGCAGACAATTTAGATCAGTAACCAAAAATAACAGAGATACGAACAGGAAAAATTCACAAGTAGCTTAGGATATACGTGGCAATAGACAAGTATATATATATATATATATATATATATATATATTGCTCTCCAAGCATTAATATATAACCAGATTTTTTAAAGTTCATTAATAAATAAATAAAAATAAAGGTAAAAAACATAATTTATGTGAAGCAAGCTGAGTAATATTAATTAAATAAGAATAGTATGAAAATTACTTATTTTTTGAGAAATAGTTGTGTTTACAGAAGTTAAAGAAAATTATTAATATCTCTGTCGAATATAGGGGACATTTCCCAAACGAAGGGCTTCTGCATTGTTCGTGAACACATATTCTGTGCTCCTGTTTGCAATAAATAAATAAAAAATAGAAGATTCTACTCAAGGAAAATCAGGGAACAGTTGTTTTGACTCATCATCCATTTATTCACATCAAGCCACTCCTTATTTTTCTATAATTTTCGATAAGCAATTCCATACCAGGGTTACGAACATTTCTTAAAGACAATAAAAATTATTTTTTTCATAAACTACTCATTTCACAAAAAACTAGCTGGGTTTCTGCGCGATCGTTAAAGTAAATTTACTGTTTCTCCTCGCGAGCTAGAGATCACAAACACTCCAAGTGAACGTCTACTTTTCTTGACTGCCAAACAAACAAGAAATCTTTTCTGCATAACTTTCAAGACAACGGGAATGCGCTGCCATCTGTGGTTAGAAAAGGGAACTAATCCCGACAATCTCATTTTCGTTATTTATATGAATGCTTGCTGGCGTTCTGTTTTATTTATGAAAATATTGTAGCTAACGTCTCAGTGAAGTCGTTTGTCTTATTCGATAAGATGGCAAGTGATCAAGTAGATGAGAATTGATTTGATCCAAGCCGATGATGATAAAAAATTTAATTATCTTCCACGCTGGTCCAAAGCTGATGGTATCCGTTTCAGTCCCCGAATTCAGTTTCGAGGAGGTCTATTCCTGATTGATAAGGAGGCAATTGACTAACATTTTAACCAATGATATGAGAAAAACAAATGCGGTAACATCGGCTACTAGGGAGCGAAGATGTTTTCACGACAAAGGATAATATGCAAGAAGATCACTTAGAGAAGCGCTTTCTATATTGTGCAAGCGAACACTCTACCTGAATCAGACAACAATGAGCTTCCATGTCCTTCACATAGGAGCCCAGGTTTATTTAGGACAGTAATTCAGTTCGTACGCTGATATGGAGAGAACAAGACACCAATTACAGTCAATATAACATAGTTATAAATGTATAGCCCATCAGAAAAGTATCCGGTCACTACGCTTTATTCCAAAACTAATTTGGCGCACAATAAAACTGCAGGTTTTGTCCCTCTAGAAATAGGTTCTTTATTAAAGTACAAAATATTCCTTCATGTAAGTGGTTTTCTTCCTATTTAGATATATTCAAAATCATTTTTTTTATCAAATAGCAACATCCAATTCTGAATACGTATTTGAATTCCCTACTTTAAGATAGTTTGAATACATATAAGTTTCTGAAGTTTTGAGTAACAATTTGAATAAGTTATAAGATGTTGAAAATCTGAGTTTATAATTTAAATGAGAATTCCCGCTTTTCCTCTACATATATAGATATAATGAACATTTGGCAATAGTTATTATAATGCATTAAGACAAAATTCATGAAAATGAAAGAAGAAAGCATATTTCGTAATTTCAATTAACTTTAAAATTCTTTAAGTAAAGATTTTGAATAGAAACTAAATATATATATATATATATATATAATTCAAAACCAGTTATTTTAACAATTAACATTCAAGCAGTCAAAAAAAAATATTAAATGACAAAAAAAATGAAAATCTTCAATAAAATAATCTAATCTTATGTAAATAACACAAATCTCAAAAACTATTTAGTTTTAAAAAGGACGTTTTTAAATGTAGGCATATGATTAATTTGTTGGTTATACAACTTATGTTTTTACACATCTTTAAATACCACATATATATTGTTACGAAATTTTCCGGGATTCGTTTGGATAGTGGGAGTTATATGGTGTGGAGAACGCTCAATCACCAGGCGGCAGTAGAAAATAAAACAACGACGTTTATTTACACGAAGACACACAGAACAGCACAAAGACGACAACTATATACAGCACAGAAGACGATTATCTTCAGCCGAGACGTGCAGCATACAACAGCATACACAGCAGCATACAACCAGATTCTACTGCAGACAGAAGCGCACAGCTTATGAACGGTTCCTACTGGACGGATCGGGAAAATTCTCGATGTTTCGGGTATAATCTATTTTGGCGCCGAAGTCGCCAAATGGTCGCCAAGTTTGTCGCCAAGCTCTGGGACCTCCTATGGAACCAACTATGCTGGGAAGCCGCATCACAGATTCGTAACAATATATACAATGAATTTAATGTTGCATATTTTATAAAATCAACGAGAATATATTCTCTGAATCTCGCATATAACAATTTAATGCTTTATTGTATATTAAAGCAACCAAATATGTTTTTCGGACGCTCTTTTTAGACAGATTGAAAACAAAATTTGCCATGTAATTATAATTTAATAAAAAAGATCACAGATCAATTTTCATTTATTTAAAAAAGTGCGTTTTTGAACTACCACATTGAGACTTTGAAACCATGAAGTTATGTACTAAGTTTTCTTCGTCTAACTCTTTATGTTTTGTAGTAACCGTGTTTACTGATTCATGAGAACCTACAGATAGATTTCATCAAATTGAATTTCTTTCAAATTTTGATAGAAATTTACAATATTGCTGTTACTACTACCTACCAAATTTTACTTGTCTAACTCAAAATGTTTTTGAATTATCGCGCGCAAAGACAGACAGATATAATTCCAAAACTTATTTTTCTGACTAAGGGAGACTTAACATCTGAATATTTGTCAAAATCTCGAATACAAATATTTTGACGGTTTTCTCTTTTGAAACTTTGTATGCAAGACAGTAAACAGCACATAGAAGTTCGTTGGCAGAACATACATTTCATCCATTTTTGCAATGATCCATATAAAAAAAAACCCATCCGCGTATGGAAACGATTGCAGAGATTCTAATTTGTTTTTTCATCATTTGTGAAATGAAATTTTTTTAAAGTGCAATGAAAAGAAATTTTAAAAATTGCGCAAAATTGCGTTTTAAATGATATACTCAAAGTATAACATTTTATGAAGTCATTTCATCCCGTTAATAAACCTCATATGTCATCAGACCTCAAGAATGATATTTGAGTAAATCGTCCCCTCCCAGCTTTCATATCACATTAAAATATAGCATTCTTGTCCGAAAAAAAATGATTTTATGCTCTTTTAAAAAAAATCATTTTATGCATCTTTATAAAAATTAAAATTTTTCCTACAGGAGATTCATAAATCTTTACAGATACTAAATTTATTCAAATTCTTCTGACTAGTCCTTTCTCACTCACTACTTGGTTTTCAGTATTCTTTACTCCGATGATTAGAAATTGAAAACATTTTTAATAATTTATAATTTATAAAAATAATTCAATTAATTTTTTAAAAATTATTTATAAAAAAAATCAGAAGTCATATTTTGACAAAATTCTTTAAATTTTTTCCCATCTACTGGCACAAAAAAAGTTAATTGTAAATCTATCTGAAAAATTTCCATCCGTTTATCTGTCTGTGGGATATTGTATACGATAATTAAAAAAAAATGTAGCCAAATCTAATGGGAAAAATTTTGGAGGTTTTCATTTACTAAAATTTTATAATTCTTTATGTAATCTTGACAGCATCTAACAAACAGAAAATTTATTTTTCCTGAAAACATATTCGAATTTATTCGTATTGTGCATCGTTTACTCAAAACATAGGCTATGGAAGGTCTTGAAGGATCATAAAGATGTTTTTTGTATATGCCTTGACATTCATCTTCAATAAAAAATCTTAAAAACATTTTTAAATTTCAAATTTATTTACCTATGTAAGTATGAGCTATTCTATTTAATAATTATTAGTAAAACCTGAAAAGAAATTGGGAAATAAGATAAACATCAGATAGGTAAAAATGGCAATATTTTACAGAAACTTTTATAAAATTTTGAAATAAATAATTTTGAGGAGTTTCTTAATTGTTAGATGAGTTTATTAGGGATATTTTTACTTTGTTCTTATTTAGAATTTTTTCTGAATTTATTATCTGTAATTGCACATTTATGAACGTTTTAATGTTGTTTTTATGCAAGAATTATATGTTATGACATACATTGATAAATAAGGTGATAAGGTTTCAACATATTTACTGACATGTAATAAATACAATTGTATAATGTAATATTATAAAATTATTAATCGGGCATTTAAAGGCTTATCTTAGGCCAAACTCACCCCATTAGATTTGTGTAGAAATTTGAAAAGTCGAGCATCAGTTAAAATTTTTGAACATAGTGAGACATTATAAATTTTTCCAAGGTCATAATGCCAGAATATCTACAGTGGCTCCCAAAATTGAGTATACATTATACTCTTTCTTCTTTAATTTTACTCTTTTTTTATATTAACATTCCTATTTAAGGCTAATATGTATAAGAACGACAAAATATGCATTAACAAAAGTATTAGGCTAAAAAACAAAACGGAGAAATCAATAATATTTTTATTACAGTAATTTTTATGTCAAAGTTACAAATTCCAAAGTCACAAAATTGAGTATACACCTTATAAAATATGCGACTTGACTACTGATATTTATTTTCAAATGAATAAGTAAAATAGTTTTGTTACTTTAATTGGCAATCATTGATTTCCAAGCGAAAACAAAGGTTTTGGTTACTATAATGAGCTCCAGAAATGAAACAAATGTTGAAATTCGGAAACTTGTTATTCGATTGTCTGAAGATGGTAAATCTCTACGAGAAATTGCAAGGGAAATTCAACGCAGTCACGGATGCGTTCAAAAAATTATTCAGAAGTATAAAATGTATAGCCAAATTGTTAATAAACCTGGAAAAGGAAGAAAAGAAATCCTCAGTGTCACGACCAAGAGAAGAGTTATTCGAGAGGTAGCAAACAATCTTAAGGTGAATGCTACAAAAAATTGCTACATTTACTTCAAGAACAATTGGAAAGTGTGTTTCTGCAAAAACAATTCGAAAAGTAATCTGTAAAGCAAATTATAATGGTCGCGTAGCCAGAACAAAACCATTCATTTCCAAAGTAAACGGAGAGAAAAGAATTTCATTTGCTAAAAGTCATATTTCAAAACCTCCGGACTTCTGGAATCAAGTAATATTCAGTGACGAAGTAATTTCAATGTTTTTGATAGTGATGGTCGATGTTATGTTTGGAGAAAGCCTAATTCTGAACTTCTTCCTAAAAACACCAATGCTTCTTTCAAGCATGGAAGTGGCTCACTTCTTGTATGGGGCTGTGTGTCTGCAAAAGGAGTGGGAAATTTAGTTTTCATTGAAGGAATCATGGACAAAATCAAATATTTAGATATACTGAAGAACAATTTAAAACAAAGTGCCCAGAATTAGGGTTTAGGGTCAAGTTTTCTGTTTCATCAAGATAATGACCCGAAGCATACAGCTAAAATAGTTAAGTTATGATTGTTGTATAATTGTAAATTGCAATTGGACACTCCTCCTCAATCTTCAGATCTCAATGTGATTGAACATTTGTGGGCACAATTAGGAAAATCAGTTCAAAAATACGATATTAGGGGCAAGGAACACTTAAAAATGAGTTTCACAAGAAGAATGGTCGAAAATATTCGGCGAAACAACTCAAATTCTTGTCAACTCAATGCCACATCGTTTACAAGCTATTCTAAATGCAAAAGGATATGCAACAAAATATTAATTTATCTTTTTCTCTTTTTGTCTACAGATTTTGCTAGATGTATACTCAATTTTGTGACTTTGGAATTTGTAACTTTGACATAAAAATTACTGTAATAAAAAATTATTGATTTCTCCGTTTTTTTTTAGCCTAATACTTTTATTAATGTATATTTTGTCGTTCTTATAAATATTAGCCTTAAATAGGAATGTTAAGATCAAAAAGAATAAAATTAAAGAACAAACAGTATAGTGTATACTCAATTTTGGGAGCCACTGTACTTGGAATCAAATTGTCAAATGTTGGAGACTCGATTATACGGAAACTTCTTCGCATCTATAGTAAATGAAAAATAATATTGTTAGGCAAGGTTCCTCAAGTGTGGAATTTTGGAGCAAGCATCCGCCATCTATAACTAAACATAATTCTTATGAAACACGTAACTACAAACTATATTTAGGAAATCTAATAGAAAAAACTTTATTTTCCTTCTAGGTTCAAATTAGTCACATATGAAACGACATAAACTATAAATACTATTGAAAGTCTTATGACTTCTGAAGAAAAATCTTTCACAAAAAATAAAATTCAAGGTCTAATTCCAGAAAGCACTGTGTAGTGATATTTATTTTTAAAATGGTAAGACATATTTTGTTTTTCTGGTGTGTTACTAAATTTTCCATATAAATCAATATTCTTCAAAATAATGTTCTGACACCTTCTCTGGCTTCATATCGATTTTCTTTCAATCATACATTTTCCCAGATTTTTCTTTTTCGAGTTTTTCCGTTTGGATCGACTTTTTTTTCTTGTCACGGAACATGCACTTTTTTTTTAAGAGAAAAATAGTTTTAGGTCTAAAGAGATTGTTTCGATCAATTGTTTTTAGCCGGCTATTGATAGGGATACGTTTAATAACGATACCGCATTTATATTTTTTCATTGTGAATAGATTGAATAATAATAGTGAGTAACTATTATTGATTTGACGTTACTTTTCAAATTAACTTTATTTTTTTAGAAAAGCATCACATTCATACTTAAGGCTTCTTTTTGCTTTATTTGAGATCACTTCAGAAAATTTGACCCTTTCTTGTGAATCATCTTAAGATTACTATTCACACTGGGCAATTCTTTGAGCTCATGTATTCAAAAATTATATATCGTTTCCGTTCGATACTCATAATAAAACAGTCCTTAAGAAAGTATAAGAGTTAGAAATGGCCTTTTCTACGACATAAATCTAATCTGCTTAGTCTTCAGTACCAGTAGCCGCATGTTCGCCATTTTTAATATTGAATAAAAGCCTCTAAAATATTTTTCTATCTTTCACTTTCTAAAATCCTAGGTCTTATGTTTATTCTTCTAATAGAAACATATCTCTACATCGTTAGTGATTCATTTTCATATCACTTACAGTTTAACATATACGCTAATAAATGAAAGATGTAAGCATCGTTTAATTTTAACCCTTTCTAAGGCCGTGGGAAGTATGCTTCCCACCAAATTTATCAATCTTTGTAGGAAATTATGTAGGTTGGCATAAGTTCTGACAAATTTTTTTAGTAAGTCAGAAACTTAGATGCTTCAGTTCTTTATCTCACACAAAATGATGTGCCTTGGTTTGTCACTTAATTATTAATTACCCTAATTAATTAATTAATCAAATTAAATTTATCTAATAAGCTAAATGAATCCCTTTTCTTATTCTAATTTCAAGCCTAAAAATATTTTAACATAATATGACTAGAAAAAAATGGCCCTTTAAAGGGTTAATTGAAAATATAAAGTGACATTCGAAGCTAATTTATTTAAATGCATCCATTCCGTGAAAAAAAATTAAGAAAAAATAAAAAAAGCATGAAAGAAATTTTGTTAAAATATTTTAACCTTAAATTTGCCGAAATGATAAGATAAGAAACAATATGTTTTAAAATTCAGAGCCAAACAAAAGTCGAGTGGCAGAGAACGTATCACAGGTTTTTAAATTCTGTCATAAATTGTAACAAGAATATCATTTGATTATTTTTTTTTATTCTACATAAATCAAACTAAAAAGACATTTGAAATAGAAACTTAAAAAAATTGAAAGTACTAAATATAATAAGACTAAGAATTGAACTAAACAAGCTCAAAATATTCTGAATTTATTTTGGGTTGAAACAAAAACTAAACATTTGGGCTCGGACTTTGCTTCAAAATTTGAAGGCACACAAGAGTTTAATGGAAGAAAATGTATCTCAGATTTTAAATTCTTGCCATCAAGAGCAAAATGGAGTGGAATGCATTGAATTTTGGTTTTAAGTCTATGATAAGCATGGTTACAAAATACCTGACCTGTATAATCATATAGGTGAACCGTAATTGCTGCGTTAAAACTTTATAGTAATTAATCTACTTGCAAATAACCTTATGAAGTGCCCTAAAAAGATATAACTTGTGCATTTCAAATACATGCAAATCAGTAATCGTAAAGCATAGTTCCTACCACGAACAACCTTAAAGGTCATTCTTTGCTTTATTAACACCTTGTTTTAGCTAGAATATATCTGTTATTTAAAAGTGCCTGTTTAGATAGTTATTTTTAAATAGCTATTATTTTAAGTTACTGACATTTAAAAAAGCGGCTATAATAATACGATCCTGTTTTCTGTTATGAGTGATTTCAAAATAATGAAAGTATTACTGTTTTACCAACAAAAATTAATTAATCGAGATAGGTAAAAATATAAACAAATAAAATAATTCATTTCTATAATTTGAGGATATATGATTCTTTAAATGTATTAAATAATTCTGATCGTCAAAAAGAATTCTCTGATAATATTTCGTTAAATTTTGACAGTTCAGACCTACCTGATTTCTTTTTTTGAATCTACCAATATTATTGTTATCAAATTTTTATTATAATCTTATGTTATTAAAATATTATTATTTTACCGTTTTGATATATTTTTATATAGTAAGTGTTATCTTTAAAATTTTAACTATATTTTGGATATATAATTTGTATCTTCTTAACGAACCAAATAGCAAGATTATAAATCTTATTTTTTTTATAGTTAGACAGCTATTTTTCCAAACAATATCACTTCGAAATATTCGTATTCCAATGAAACTGTGTTTTTAACTAAAAGTATAGTGGAACATATCGTTAATTGATAATTTTAAATTAATTCATTTTTAAATTATTATTATCATTTTTATATTCCTTAAAATTTCTATTTATTTATTTATTGTGTATTTTTAATTAAAACTATTAAACATTAAAAACAAATGTTTACTGCCATTTTAGTTTAAAATGCCGTTCTGTATCCGATTTATTTATTTTTAAAAACCGTTTTAGTCTAATTTTTGAATAAATCGGATTTTTGTTGACATTTCATCAGCTTTGAATCAACGATTTAACTTTAATAATTTGATAAAGTTATTAAAGAAATCCTGTCAGATTTTAAATTAGCAGTATTGTTAAAAAAATAGAAAAAGTTTAGTAAATGAAATCGATGCGCAAAAAATTATTAATATTAATATCTTAATCTGATAACTTGCGAATTAGTCTAATTAGAATTACATTTCCAGGAAGGCAGAATTGCAAAGATATAAACACACAAAAAAGAAATCCCAATATGTTTTATGAAATTTCCTTTTATCTCAGACATTATATTTACATTAGCTTTCTGATGTCACGGAATATCGTCGTAAACTCAATACAAAGTGTGCGTGACTGACCATCCCAAGAAGATAATGCTGATGTCCAATGAAAATCATAAAAGAAAAAAAAAAGGGGGGGGAAAAGATGATTCGGTGTTTATAGTTGTTCAGGAGGTCAGTAGGTGAAACACTGTCCTATTCTGAAATAATATGTTTCTGTTTCTTTGCCGTAAATTACTGAAAATATTTTAACTAAAAAAAAGTGACATTTAATTAATTTAATCAGAATCTAAAGCATAGTGAATGCCCTTCTATTCACTCTTTCGTATTATTACCTTTCATGTTCATTTCGTAGGGTAAATGAAGGGACAGGAATATTATTTTCCATATCTTTCATTTAACAGATTATTATCAAAATTTGTGATAAATTTGCAACTTTTGTCGTCAAGATCACATGCAAAATTTCATTTATTTTGTGTGATTAATTTGTAAGATCACAAACACATGGGAAATCAATCAACCAGACAGACAGCTCATCCTTTGAAGGATTTAAACCAAAATCAGATAAAAGCCTACAAAGATAGAATAATAAAAAAATTATTCTAAAATGTATTTTTTAATTTAAAAAGTTAAATCCACTCAAATAAACAGATCGATATAGTATCCTCCTGTTTAAGAATTTGGTTGAACATTTAATTGAGATTTATAATTCTAGTAATAATCATACATCAAATTGCAGTTCTCTAACTCGGTACGCGTGTTTGTTATTATGTTTAACTGCAAATGGACTTTCCTTAGATAATTGATTGCGAAAATTTCTTTTGTATGCTTCGAATACGACAAAATTAAGAAACAATGTTACACATTTTTGTATTTCATATTTCATTGCTAGAAAATAAAAATTAATATAAAATACTGCCCATTATTATTTACAATTTCTATTGACAGATATTTTTATTAGTAATCTTTAGGGGATTCTTAGTACCATATTTTACACTTAAAAATTGTCAAGCGGCTTGTAAAGTGCCATAAGTCACAACAACAATAACACTTAAAATTTTTCGGTATGTTGTTATATATATTTTATTTTTTATTTTTATATCCAAGGCAAATACCCATCTTACAACCTTATAAAATTATTTGACATCCATAAACTATAGGAAATTCAACAGTATTTTTTAAAACGATGAATTATTTGGCTTTATATCTTCTAAACCAGTTATTAAGAATATTAATCATTAATGCAAATTTTATTTTAATGAAGTAATTATTGCGTTGCCATTTAAAATTAATTAATTTTTCATAATACAATAAATTTATCAATAATTTTCCACTATATCATACATTTTTTCAAAAAAATTAACTTATATTATGAAATGCCTATCAGTGTAGTTAATAAATTCTTAATAAATAATAAATAATTTTTCAGTAAATAATATTTAATTAATAATATTAATTATTCAATTAAATTTTCCTTATACAAGCGCAAAATGCAGGATTGGATTGGATTGGATTGTCGATTTTATTGGCACAAGAGCCAGAAAAGGCCATACTGCGTCATGCATATGGTTAAGAAGAAACAAAAGTATAAAAATTCAAACAGCGTTCAGTAAAAAAAGGTTCGGAAATTCTATGATAAAACTCTGATCAATTCAATGATGCGTCAGGCAAATATGGAGATTTAGATAAAATGGTAAAAACCAATTGCTTTCAAAAATTCAAAAATGTTTTCGTGAGGATTTTCTCCCAATAGCGTTCGCATGTTCAGTGACAAGGTGTTAAAAAAATGTAAACGGTGAAAATTAAAATCAGGACATTCTATTAGAATATGAATAACTGTTAAAATTACTTGGCATTTGGAGCAAAAAGGAGCTCTATCGCCTGAAAAAAGATATTTATGCTTTAAGCGAGTGTGATCAATGTGGAGTCTAGTGAATTTGACATCGAGCTCACGCATTGGGAGACAAGGCTATGATTTAATAAAGGGTTTCATTCAGTGTAATTTATTATTTGTCTGTTGGCTCCATGGTTTTCCCATAGTGAATAAATATGTTTTATGAAAACATTCTTCGTGTCGGAGAAAGGTATTTCACGTTGCATGAACAAGGTGGCTGTTTTAGCAGCAAAAATCCGCCATTTCATTTCCCGTTATATCAACCTGACCTGGAATCCAGCAGAATAATATTTCATAACCTCTATTTTGAAGTGTCTTTAAAAGACATAAGATTTCCAAAGCAATGGGATGAATTCAAATGTGAAAATGGGAAAGTGTTTCTAAGGAACTCATGCTGTCGGTATAAATACAAAAATTACGTTCGGAGCAGAGAAACTTTCTGTAAAGCATAAAAAATTGCCATCATCTCAGCAGATAGAACAGAAAAGAATGCATACAGAGTGTGACTGAGTGTTTCCGTGTGGAAAGCAATATCACAACCAGCATGGTCGTCCGTCTTGGAACCATCCGTAAAAATAGGCAAATATGTTGAATACTGACAGCGATGAGAACTAAAAAGTTTTTGAAAAATAACAGGAGCCGTTGTCGCCTTTTCAAAACCGTGAAAAGAGTTCATAAAGGAAAACTGAAGGATATCCCAAGGAGGAAATTAAAATAAATCAAGTGTCTGAATACTCATATCACGGAGTTCCGTATCATTGAGGAGTAATTTAACTCTCTCACAAAATGGAAGAATGTGAGAAGGTCGAGCCGTGTATAATCTCCGAAGGCGAACAGGAAGTATCAAGGAGTGCATAAGGTGTTTTGGGACAGACATCTCTCCGAGGTAACAGCGTACAGATATTTTTTGGCGCCGTAAATTTAATGGTATTTGGTGAGAGACAATGTAAAGACTTTCCACTGGTGAGGTCCGAAATGCACCTGAACAAATTCTTAAAGCAGAATGGTGTATGGTATCCAGGCTGCGTAAAACAGAAGATCTTGCAGAACCATATACCATACAACCGTAATCCATGCGTGCTAGAATAACTGATTCCAAGATGTTATGTCTGCTCCACAAGAAGTTCTAGAAAGTACTTTGAGAATGTTCAATGATCTGTCACACTTCTTCCGCAGATGTAAAACATGCGGAAGGAAAGTGAGCTTGCGATCAAATATTACTCCCAAATATTGTATTTCATTAACTACATGCATTCCAGCATTTTGGATATGGATTATAGGATCAAAATGGACACCATGGTTCCTGCAAAAGTGCACACAGACTTTTCTTGGGTGAAATCACATTCCCGTTTTCATCGCACCAATCTACCAGTTTGTTAACT
This sequence comes from Argiope bruennichi, assembly GCF_947563725.1. Classification (NCBI taxonomy): domain Eukaryota; kingdom Metazoa; phylum Arthropoda; class Arachnida; order Araneae; family Araneidae; genus Argiope; species Argiope bruennichi. Next base: position 95,779,094 of record NC_079152.1, on the reverse strand, counting down.
GCAACTTGCAGTTGGCGCTCTATTAAGCGCATATTGCTCCCCTGGAAAGATATCTGAAGGGCATCCACATATAATGTACCTTGGATAGATGGAGGCAAAACGTTAAGAATCTGACTAAAATGGACAATAAAAAGTGCAACACAGAGGATGCTTCGCTGTTGAACACCCTCAGCTTGAATAAAAGGATTAGAATATAAATTAACAACCCGGATACGAAATATTCCCAATGATAAAAAGTGTTTTAAAAACATGGGCAAGTTTTCTTTAAAACCAAAATTGGCAAGTGTAGAGAGAATACCAAATCTCCAGGCACGATCATACGCCTTTTCTAAATCGAAGAAGACAGAGACTAGATGATTTCGGCAGACAAATGAAATTGCGAATTTGAGTTTCGAGTAAGACAATATTATCAAAAGCCTCTCGTCCTCTGCGAAAACCACTCTGCAGCAGTGGTGTGCATGCTTTTTTCTCCAATTCATATATCAGATGGGCATTAACCATGCGTTCAAGCGTCTTACATAGACAACTTGTTAGTGCAATAGGTCTATAGTGCAAAGGGTTAGATGAGTCTTTGCCAGGTTTCAGGAGTGGAATTAAAATAGGTTCATCCATTGTGATGGGAACTTCTGTTCAATCCAAATGTGATTAAATAGAATGAACAGATTGGAAAGAGAAGTGATAGACAAATGGCGAAGTATGTTATAAGTGATTCCATTAGGACCAGGGCTGGTATCATGAGCCTTCGATAAAGCTACCAGTAGTTCGTGCTACCTAAATTCTGTATTGTAATGAAGCGATTTTCGAGTGAAGAAACACAGACTTACGTTCTGCACGTTTCTTATTCGCTATAAATGAAGGCTTATACGAATTAGCAGCTGAAACTTGTGCAAATGAATGTCCAAGAGTATTCGCGATATCTAAAGGAGAAGATACCAATCCGTTTTCAGTCTTCAGAACAGGAATGGAAAATTCTTGGTAAATTCCATTAGTTGCCTTGACCTTCCTCCAGAGTAGTTTTAGTAGTAGTGGTTTCCTTCAGAGTATCGGAGAAGTAAAGGCTGTGATAGAAGAGATGATCTTTATCCAGGACTCTCTCTCTGACTTTGCCTACGGAAACGACGAACATTGGCTCTGGCACGTTTGAAAGCAAGTAAATTATCAGTTGTGGGATATCTGAGGAAAATATTCCAACGCTTTTTTTGTTCTCAGTGACTGCCGCGGCAAGCCTCATTCCACCACGGTCTTGGGAATTTCCTCAAACGTGAGGAGCGTTTGGGGATGATATTGTTCGCAGCGTCAATTAAACAATCAACTACATTTTGTACTGCCTCTGTAATATCAGTTGTTGTGACTATATTCTCTGAAATTACTGCCTATTGCATGAAAGCAGTCCAATCAGCCCGCTGGAAGAAGTAACGCGGGGGACAAGAAGTCGCGCCGCCTCTATCAGTATAGGAAACCATTAAAGGGAAGTGATCACTGTCATATAGTCCCAACTGCAAAACTGAGCAACGGAAAAAGATCGGGAGAGCAAATAGCCAGATCCAGACAGTGAAATGTACTTGTGGGCTCATGGAAATAGGTTTTCTCATCATGATTAAGCAGACAGAGAGTGAATTATCAGAGATAAACTGTTCAAATTGTTGCCCACGAGAATTTGTATTTTCCGAGCCCCACAAAGTACTATACGCATTAAAATCGCCAAGTAGTAAGAAAGGTTTGGGTAGTTGTTCCAATAAATTATATAGTTCATGCTGGTTAATGATAGCATATGGAGGCAAGTAAATACTGCAAACTGTGGCAAGAATCTGTATGTGGACTTGAACACCCACAGCTTGTAAAGAAGTTTGCAAATTAAAATGAGAGCTCGGGTAAAGGTTGGAAGTAAAGATGCAAAACCACCGGAAGGATTATTTTCAGTATTAGCATCTTTAAGAGCACAGTTATAGCCACGAATTTTCATGCGGATGTCATGTTTTAGGAAAGTTTCCTGAAAAGCAAAACAAGCGGGATGGAACTGGTTAATAATATGCTTAATACCAACAAATTTGGACCGAAGGCCACGACTGTTCCAAGAAACGAAAATATCCATTAAAAACTAGAAGTATCAAGAATGTTGGTGCGAGTCTTATCAAGAGTTAAGGAAAACATCGCAACTCATTTGTAACTCATCCTCCTAGTCAGACGGATGAAAGGAAACAGAATCGGAACTTTTAGGTTTTACCAAAAATGGACGTTAAGTCCTTATGAACATTACCTTGTCTCGCAAGTCCCAAAGCGACAGAATTTTGTGATGTCGATTTTTTCAACTTTAATCTGATATCTTTTGGTGAGATTCCTCGTTTCGAAAGCTTAAGTTTAAGTGATTTCTGAAAGTTTGAATTAATTTTAGGTCTGGCCGGTTTGCTAGTTACAGGAGTCGTGTTTGTTTTATTTTCTACTAGCCGCCTTTGGCGACCAGCCGGTTCGCCAATCTTAATGTTTGTTAAAATTTTAATAATTAAATATTTTATGCAATTCCAACGTTAATAGATTCTTCAGCAAAATATTTTAAAACTTCAAATTTTGATAGTCATATTATTCACTCATAATATTATAAAGGCCTTCAGTCATAACGTGATATGTATCTCTCTAATTTTCTGTTACCCCTCGTAGAATTTATGCTTTAAATTAAAGTGTAAAGGATTAATCTGCAATTAATATAATAATATTTTTTACTGAAACAAAGCATTCTTTTTAATAATATGATTACTGATAATAGAGTCACTGAGCGTTTAAACTTTATGGGCACTAAAGAATATCTTTCTTAATTTATATAATATCTCAAGAATTTGTCAACAAAATTTTCTCAGATTCATCATGAACGGATCGATTCATTAACAATGTTTCATTTTAAATGCATCAAACACTAAGAAAATAAAATGAATCGTTTAAAATAATCGGTCGAAAACAGGTTTAAAAAAACTACTTAAAAAACGATGTACTTAAAACTATAAGCATATATCAAAAAATATATAACTAACATAAATAAAATTTAATTACAAAAGCATGCAACTAACCTAAAAATAATTTAAATCATTGAAAACAGGTTAAAAAAAACTACTTAAAAAACGATGTACTTAAAACTATAAGCATATACAAAAATATATAACTAACATAAATAGAATTTACTTACAAAAGCATACAACTAACCTAAAAGTAATTTAAATCGTCCGTTGATAATGGTTGCCATGCCAACAATCAGAACACAGTGCGCATGCGTGAATTTTATTCGCCTTTTACGATAACGCAAATGCGTAAATTTTTCTACGCCAGTTGGGGTAACGCTATGCAGATTATACATTTTTAATTTCCTTTATTCTGTGTTATTTTAATTCAAAAGTACTTCAGAATGAATCTGAAACATGGATTAATTAACAATGTTTAATTTTAAATGCATAAAACATTAAGAAAATAAACAGAATCGTTTGAAATAATCCGCCGAAAAATCTTAACCCTAGCCTCATTACTGTTGGGAGAAAAAAAGAACTGAAACCTAAATGGAAGATTATTTTGGCGGAAAAGTTGGCGGTGGGGGAAATGGAAGATTTTTTTTGGCGGGAAAGTTAGTTTTTAATTAATAATTAAAATTCTAATTAAAATTTCAAAAACAGGGACCCCAGGTGCACATTCCCGACCTCTAAGGTATACATGTACCAAATTTGGTAGCTGTATGTCAAATGACCTGGCCTGTAGAGCGCCAACACACACACACACACACACACATTGAGCTTTATTATAAGTATAGATTTCAGAATCGGATGACTTTTCAGTATTTTTCGGTTGGGGAGCATATTTTGCACAATTTGTGCAGGGACAATTTACACAGAAGGTTGTTTTAACTACAGAAGCATAGCTCAATCCAGGTTTTGGTGTCTGATTTAAAACTTTTTTTCTGAGCCTCAGGATAGCAAATAGCAAAATAGCAAAAAAATTTATTATAGAGGTAATTTGTTTTTCAACTTTTCATCGTTCACAGGACTTAGAAAAAGCTGCATGATTCTCACCGCAGTTCACACATTTTTCTTCAGCATTACATTGCTGGCTGCCGTGGCCTTTTTCAGCACAGCGCATATTAATGTCCCGTGGCAGTTAGCCCTGAAGTGGCCAAAACGCTGGCATTGGAAACATCTTAAAGTATTGGGGATGTACTGGCGGACAGGCAATTTTATATATCCTGCATAAAGGAATTCAGATATTTTTGGTATATCGAAGGTAATTATGTAATGTTTGGTGCGTAGTCCATGGTCCCGCCGAATGGTGATCTGGAGTACATGAGTTACTCCTTGGGGTTTCAGTTCCTCGGAGATCTCCTCTGGAGGAACGTTAAATAATTCCCCACACGTTATTACTCCTTTTGTGAAATTTAGTGATGCATGAGAGCTGACAGTAACAGGAAAGTTGGCTAAGGTTTTCAGTTTCATAACTTGCTGGGCTTGCTTTTTGAAGTTACTTCTACCAGCAAGTCACCAGAACGCATCTTCCGGTTAGAAGATACCTCATCAATGGTTGCTGTAATGGCTTTCTGTACGAGGAATGGTGAAATAGAATTAAATGAATCATTCTTTTCAGAAACACATTTGATAATGAAATAACGATTAAAATGTGGAAGATAACTTTTGAGATTGAGTTCTTTGTGATGCCCACTGAAGGGAGATTTTTTAGATGTGCCCAAGACATTAAAATAAATTCGGGTCCGACGGCACCGCCTACCACGGAGCCCATCGAGGGAAGGCAGCCACCGGCTTTGGACATTTCCAACCTCGGTCCTTACCCTAGTGCTAATCGGTACCTATACGCTGGGAGTTACCCCTGGAGACAGTGACCACCCTTAACGCAAGCCCAAGGAGTAACCCCTTTGCTTGATCCCTAACAGACTAGCCACTCAGGTGACTAGGTACCAGCCGATTGATACACCGGGGACCATAGTGCACCACCCGTATAATAGGTAGCCACGCACGGCAAACACGTGGGGGTATTTGCTGTCCATGAGAAGCAGGAAGCAAACAGAGCGGCGACAGCTTCTCATAGAGAGCTCCCTCGCCTACCCTCGAGGGAAAGAAGAATGAAAGCCAACAGCAGAAGACGGAGAGGAAAGTAAACATAAAAGGAGTATAAATCCCTGGGAACCTCGGGATCGGAACACCCGTAGCCCCTGAGGGGCAAAATGCAGGAAATTAATTATCATATTTATTAAAACCGAAAATTTCAAAACTGCAGAAATGTGAAAAACTCTTATGATCTAACATAAAATGCTGCAACTAATATGAATCATTGTTTATAGAATGTATTAAGCAAAAACACTTAATTTTGAAAATATATAATGAGATCAATTAAAACAGTCTCGATAAAAGCAAGAAACAAAATCATTTTACTCTCAATACTTTTCTTAATCAACTATCAAACCAATATTTCTTGAATAAATAATTTATGGATGTAATTAAAGTTTTAATTTGAATGTTTATAAATAAATACAAAGTTTCAAACCCTTTGTACTGATTTATGATTAAATATTTAGTAGATATAGATCAAAGAAGCCAAGAGATAATTCTCCAAATTCTGAAAAATTTTAGAGCAGCAAATAATCACTTTTTACACAATCACTCTTCGAATCTTGTTGATTAATGTATATATTCAAATGTTAAAGAATGGATAATGCAAAGAAAATATTTATTTCATGAGATAACGTTGAATGCAATACATTCTTTATTGGATAGTATATCAAAGAAGTATTTTAAAGTTTATGGCCTAATAACAGGATAAGGCTTATCAAAATAAAAATTTTGCCTTACAATTATCCCTTCTATTTTCAGACAAGTAAATTAATTTAAAGATGATTATCGTTTCAAAAAAACTCACAGACTTTCTTGATTTTCACTAAGTAAAACAAAATTCCAATTATTCAATCTTCACATTTCGAATATACAGGGTGATCAAGAAATAACAGGAAATATTCGGAGCCCTGTAGTGTGTTATGTATTGAACGAAATATAACAAAGTTTGGCCACCATACACATTAAAGGATGCGGTTTCGATTTATCAAGAAAAAAAATTAGTACCTAAAACAGCCGATAGAGGAAATCCTGACGCTGCTATCTAAAGCTTTATTATGTAATTTACTTATAAGGGTACTCTGTGACATGGCATTGAAGATAAAAGGAAGTGTTGCGGGAATTTATGTCAATAAGCAAGAATATGCCCGTCGATTGCGCTGTCACTACCTGCACGTGCCTTATTTGTCAAGCTGTTTTATCAGAGGGATGAAAATGCCAGTGCTGCTCTTCGTGAATATCAGCAGTTAAAACAGTTACGTAAAGGGCCGATGATCATAAATAACTTACAAAGAATGGTTGGAAGATTTGATACAACAAGAATTCTTGGTGTGCAACCAGGCCGGGTACGTAAAATTATCAAGCAGGAACAAGTTGAAGAAGTTGCAACTGCCATTATGGATCAGGCGATAGCTAATAAGTAAGTTATCAGCAGTGCACTTTCAATATCACAACAAAAATGTACCCCGTTCTCGACGATGCAGAAGATATTGTGTAAGATTCTGAAATTTTATCCAGTTTTATAAGAGAGTGTAAATATCACAAAAAATAATTTGTAACTTATAAATTATAACAGTATATAAAGAATCACAAAAAAGTAAAGGAACATCTTATTTATTTAAATCTCAAAAAAGAGTAAGTATCGCTATTCAGTCTGTGGTACTATGACAAATTTTTGAAATGTGATCTTAAAAAACATAATGCATCAATTCTACTGTCATTAAGCCTGAAAGGTAATTTTGTGCAAAAATTACCAGCTGTCGAAAACGCTCTTTCGGCATCTAAGCTAGTTGATGGTACTGTTACCAATGCGCGATACACTTTTTCAAGTATTTACCTCTAAATCCCTCTTCTTCAAATAAATCGATTTCTAGTCGAATGGTTTTGGATATAACTGATTTCTGTATTTTGGTCAGTTGAAATTTTTTTATTTATCGCTAATTTTAATCTTTGTTCAAGAGACAATTCCTTTTCACTATCGATATTAGTGTCATTATAATCTTCGATAACTGAACCGAATTCTTCTGAATGTGGATAGGTTTGTGGGTAAAAAATTTTAAGAAAATTTACTATAAACTTAATCACATTTGAATTGGTTATTTTCTTTTCTTCTTTTTTATTTTCATTTTTAAAATCATTATAATTATGTAAATACCATAAGACATTTTCTATTTCGGTATGCCTTTCTTCTGTGCGATTTTTCAATGTAACATATAATTCTTCAGATAGTGATGTGTGTTGTTCTTTCAGTGACTGCAACATGAAATTTATGGTTGCATTAGCTGTTAATAAATTAGAATCTCTCAGACATAATGCCTCAATAGTCAGTTTTATTGGAAGTAGAGCTGATGCAGTTCTGGATATTAAGTCGAATTCACTATCTGAAAAATTAATTTACAGGTTGAAATCGATTATTGGTTGGATTGGATTTCTCAGTTTCAAAAATCATTCCATCATTAAGAGTAAACTGTTCCAACGTGTTTTAGAATCTAATATTAATATATATTCTGTTTTATTTTCAGTTAATATATATTTTAGTAATATGTCATTCTTTATAGGGGAACATTTAAATATCTTAACATTTTTTCGAACTTCATAAATTATAGGAAGCAATTCTTGATGGGTTAATATTTAATCCTCATTAGCAATATCTTCTTCTACAATTACATTGTCATTATCAATATCACTCTCACTCTTACTCTTTTCAAAGTTGGAATCCGAAGTTTCTATATCCACAGTATTTGAATTCTTCTGTTCTTTATTGCTTTGGTATAATACAACTATTACTCCTAATGAATTCCATGAGCATAGCACAATTGCTGATTTGCACCAGTCAACTTTCCAACTTTTTTCATAACTGTTGTTCCATCAGTCGTTATGGATACAATATCTTCTTTCGGGGGTAATCCATGTTTCACTAATTTAGATTTAAGCAATTAATTAAGCCATTAATTAACTAATTAATTTCGCCCGTTAGGAATACATAAAAACAAAAACGTATACTATTTTACTATGTTGGCAATCCCTGAACATATAGGGGAGACAATTTTTAAAATGTCTAGTAAATACCGAAAAACCGGTATTTAAACTTGTGAATACTGGTAATACAAAATTGTACAAATAGCTCAAAATACCGGTATTCAGTATCCCGATATCCCGGTATACCGGTATTGCAATCCCTAAGTACTATGTTTTTTTTCTTCATAAATCAAAACCGCATACTTTATTGTGTATGGTGGCCAAATTTTGTAATATTTCTTCCAGTACATAACACACTACAGGGCTCCGAACAGCTCCTGCTATTTCTTGATCACCCTGTATATATTATATATAAGCAAATTAGAAACTTTTAACTATCATTAGTTTTAATCTAGTTTTTAAATAATATAAACATATTCATATCGAGATTAAAAGTTTGATTCTCATTATTTACAGTACTAATAAATATCAGTATTAAATTCAAAGAAAAGGATATTATTTACATTTCTTGAAATATCATTCGAAAATTATTTAATTTTCTAGTTTTCAAGGAATTTTTGCTACCAGAAACAACTGCGCTACTTTGTTGGAATATATAAATCTTTTGCAGTAGGCTAGTAAAACTTGTATCATTTATTTATTTTTAACAATTACTATAATAATATAAGAGTACATAAAATTCCTTTGCATTATCATATTAATAAATAATCAATTAATTAGAAAGACAAATATATGATTCAAAATATATATGAAAAATATATGACAATCATATGATTTATTTAATTCTTTTAAAAAAACAAAACAAAAAATTGATTGCATAGAATATTGCTCTTCGGTCTTATATGTAGTAGTAAATTAAATATGTGTATAGAAAAAGTGGAAATTCATAATTAATTTGTACATTATAGAATTCTAAATTACAATACACATTGTCTTCAAATTTTCACACAGTATTATGGAAGTTTTAGTGAATTCTTGTTTATGATTAATAACAGTTAAATTTTTCATATATGGAAAAATTTATTTTTTTCTTTAATGTTGCATCTTTTGATGAATGAAAATTATACAAATGTTTTAAACCTCTTTTACCTCTTTAAACCTCTTTTACCTTACATATCTTTGAATTGTCATTTGCAAAATTTGATTTGATTTTGTACGCACATTTATGAGATTTTTATATTTATCTGCTACAACTGATAGTCTCAGTTAAAAGGAATGTAAAGTATTACTATGAGATTCAATTATGTAAATTATAAAATCTTAATACATACAAAATACTAAGTGTTAAATTTTTTTAACTTACCTCTTTTCTTCACAATAATAAAATATGCATTAATAAATTAAGCTAAATTTTTTAACTCAAAGGCTATTCATTAAAAATGATGCTCTTGAAACTACAATTCTTTTTAGAAGATTTAAATTCATCTTTTGCTAATGCTTAGCCTTCAGTTTGTTGGCTTTAGAATATGGAGGAAAGTAATTTCTGCTGTTAAATGTCAATGTTTAAAAGTCCCGTAATGGGTAATTTCGAATTCTCCTCAGATATCCCCATGCGTGTTCGGGTATAGGAAAGGTCGATGCGAGCGTAATCACGTCATGCAAGAACAGTGATTTTCTATTTTTGTGCTGAAAGTAAATGATCTGTAATGTTCAGTCACAAACAATTTAATTTTTTAAGAGCAGCTTTTTCTCTGGTAATTACTATTGCATCGAGCTTAACGGAAAGCACTGCAGCATTATTTGAATCTGATTAAATATTAAAGGAAGAAAATAATGTTTTTCATAATTTTAATTGTTTTGTTTATAATGATTAGTATCATAATCGATTTTTCACTCTTTTCTTAATCGAAATGCAGGAAACTACACAAAGCTATGTTTAAAAGTTTGAGTTAATTATGTGTTTCCAAAAATAAAATTATATTTTGATATTTTTTAAAACTTACGTATCAATTTATTTATTAGCTTAAATAAAATATACAGCGCCATCTAGTAGTGAATTTGATCAAAAATTTATTACACGACTCCATAACATAAATGGTAATAAATTATGAAACGTATTAAAGAATTCAAAGTTGAAAATAAAAACAACAAAATAAATTTTGAAGACAATAACTTTTTATTTTACTAAAATGTAGAAATTTTTTAATCCACATTCTGGAAGTCAAAACAAAATTGTAAATGAGAAAGATATTTGAAAACAACGCAATAAAAAATTCAGACAGTAAATATCACCAAAAGGAAAATTTCTAAATGTTGGAAAAAAATTAAACAGATTATGAATGTAATTACAATTCCATTTATTTAAAATATATTTATCAGCACATGAGACTTTTATGATGTTTTGACATCCAAATTGTTTGATGAAGTTATATTTGCTATTTTATTTCATTTTAATAAAAATATTTTAATAAAATTATCATTTTTTAAATATTTTTTAATTATATTTGTACAGATTTCTGTACAAAATCGAGTTTAACAATATGGATTTTTCAATAATATTGTTTCAAATACCTGTTTTGGTATAATAGGAAATAAACTTCTAATTTATTAAAATGATATTCATTAATTTTTTAAACAAATTATTGTTTGATAGTGAGGACCTTGCTAGCTGTTTCCAAATAAATGTTATATAAGTTTTCAAAATTGAATTCTTTGCACTTTATCTTTTAAAACTGTGAGCTGAATTATTATTTATTCAGAGTTACAAAATAAGGCAGGAACATCATCAAAATACAGAAAATAAATTTAATAAAAAAAACTTTTTGATTTATTAAACTTAGAGATTAGAAATTACTATTGAGCATTAACATCACGTACATAGCAGCTCCTCACTGGGATTGAATTTGAAACCAGAGTTTCTAATGTTTAAAAGTTCGAAACTGTATCCACAAACCACTATAGTTTCCCAGTTTTTAAATCAATTTAGAAAAGAATGCTCTATAGTTTACTCGAACAACCCTATTATTAGGAAATAGCTTACTTTTTTGAATAGTACATTTAATGGAAGTGACTATGCAGATAATGTACACTATTTTGTTCTTTTTATAATTACATTCTAATCACACTGCTGTTTCAATAATTTTGATTTATTCAAAGAAGGCAGCAGAAAATTATTTTCAAATTATTCCCTTTTTTTCCCTTTACTCTAACACTATAAAATAGTTTGGGCTCGAGCATGCAATTCTAGCATTTCGATTGGAGAAACTTTGGTTTCAAACATGATTAATAAATAAAGTTCAATAGTAAATTATGGCCAAGTAATTCCATGTGAGTAGTGTGAGCTCAAAAATTTGTCATCGTGGATCTAAGAATCTACTACCATTAAATTTTAATTTATTTATTTTCCCTTACCCATTCGGAACATCCAAGCGTAAGTTTTTTTATTGGTAAATGGAGTAATAATAAATTTAATTAATTAATTGGTAATGGTAAATTTCAATAAATTTGATTATCACTATAATTATGAATTTTTTTCTTACATTAATGACAACCAAATTATTACAGAATAATTTCCTCACAATATTATATATTTGAGGTTACAAATTTAGCAAATAGAATAAGCTGAGCTATATATATATATATATATATTCAAAAATATGCGTCGTAATTGTAATTTTAATATTCTTTAAATCAAATTAATGAAAAATTTTAAATTCTAAAATTCAGTGAGGGTGTTTTCTCCATCGATATACTCAGATACTTCCACAAGATGGCATCCTTTTTGCTTAGCCGAGAGTGTAATTGAGACTTAGAAGTGGGGAATAGGTGGTGATAATGAAGTACATATACGCCTCTACTTTTTAATATTCAATCAATGATTTTAAGGCGTAAGTAAAAGATTGCATTTCAGAGCGATAATGGTGCAGGTATTTAAAATTACGGTAGGGTTACCCAAACTAGGAATGTTCGAAAATTCATCATTTTCGATCACATCACCACCGATTTTTAATTCCCTGGTTATTTAAATTTTTATTACATTTTCCTGCCAGCTTTTATTTAAACCAATTTTTCCTGACATTTTTTTTATTTAAAGTTATAATTTTTTCATAATTTCTCCAGCGATTTTTTAATTTAGAAAGTTTGGCTAAATTTTGCAAGTGTAAAAGATTATTAGAAATGAAGGGCTCACTTTTTATCCTATATCTCCATTCAATTAAATAAACGAAGTCATGAAAGTAATCAAGATGTTATAAATAGGTAAATAAAAAATAACGTAACATTTAATTGAGCGAAAAAATCAACTTAACCATCGCCAGATACGGAATCGCTATAATTTGCGTATGGAGTAGATGTTTATATCTTCTTAAACTATTTCCTTATGGAAACGATTTTCGCATTACCTTAAAACAAAAAGAAATTTTTTTTAATGATATCCTGTAAGATTATTCTTTTTTTTTCAAATAAATTTTAAAAATTTAATGTGTACATAATCTAAAACAATAATGCTGTGATTGAAGTTCAGATTTATCTATCAAAATGTTCAATCGTGCCCTGTTTTAAAATTAAGATTAAAAAAATGCTTTCCGAGAATATTCACTCAGAAATAGGATTTTCACAAGAGCTTTCATTTCATAATACATAGACTTTTTAAACTGTACGCGCAATGATTTTTAGCAGACTGATTCAATAAAGTTATCAAATGTTTCGCATCGTTAAAAAATAAATTGAAATTCAAATTATTTTTTCCATATTTACAGTTTAACATTTATTAATAAGAAATTGTAACAGGATTGCTATCAAAAATCAACTAATTGATGGAACAAGCTCGTCGCCAAGTATAGGTAATTACAATAAAACCATGATCCACATTTCTTTGGTTTTTCTTCATGCACTTTTTTGATATATATGATTATATAAATAAAATAAATAATTATATAAATTATATAAAAACTATATAAATATGGATGAACAGACTTCCTACTGACCAAAAATTTTATACCGACTTAAAATTATAATATATAGATTGCTCTTTTTTGAGCCATCATATACACAGACAAACAGATAAAATTTTTAAATGTTAACACTATAATTCCAGTTTGTATCCTTCATATATGAGGAAATAATAATTAACAGATAACAATT